>NC_068417.1:19149363-19331863 GCF_023724105.1 Carassius gibelio | reverse complement strand
TGTGTCTTACCTCTCTCCAGCGATTCTCCGAAGGTGTGTGTGTGTGTCTTACCTCTCTCCAGCGATTCTCTGAAGATCTGTGTGTGTGTGTGTCTTACCTCTCTCCAGCGCTTCTCCGAAGATCAGTGTGTGTGTGTGTGTGTGTGTGTCTTACCTCTCTCCAGCAATTCTCCGAAGATCCGTGTGTGTGTGTGTGTGTGTGTGTGTGTGTGTGTGTCTTACCTCTCTTCAGCGCTTCTCCGAAGATCCGTGTTTGTGTGTGTGTGTCTTACCTCTCTCCAGCGCTTCTCCGAAGATCCGTGTTTGTGTGTGTGTGTCTTACCTCTCTCCAGCGCTTCTCCGAAGATCAGTGTGTGTGTGTGTGTGTGTCTTACCTCTCTCCAGCAATTCTCTGAAGATCCGTGTGTGTGTGTGTGTGTGTGTGTGTGTCTTACCTCTCTCCAGCGATTCTCCGAAGATCAGTGTGTGTGTGTGTGTGTGTGTGTGTGTGTGTGTGTGTCTTACCTCTCTCCAGCGATTCTCCGAAGATCCGTGTGTGTGTGTGTTTGTGTGTCTTACCTCTCTCCAACGATTCTCCGAAGATCTGTGTGTGTGTGTGTGTGTATTTCTTACCTCTCTACAGAGATTCTCAGAAGATCAGTGTGTGTGTGTGTGTCTTACCTCTCTCCAGCGATTCTCCGAAGATCCGTGTGTGTGTGTGTGTGTGTGTGTGTGTGTGTCTTACCTCTCTCCAGCGATTCTCCGAAGGTGTGTGTGTGTGTCTTACCTCTCTCCAGCGATTCTCCGAAGGTGTGTGTGTGCGTGTGTCTTACCTCTCTCCAGCGATTCTCCGAAGATCCGTGTGTGTGTGTGTGTTTGTGTGTGTGTGTGTGAGTGTGAGTCTTACCTCTCTCCAGCGATTCTCCGAAGATCCGTGTGTGTGTGTGTGTGTGTGTGTGTGTGAGTGTGTGTCTTACCTCTCTCCAGCGATTCTCCGAAGATCAGTGTGTGTGTGTTTGTGTGTCTTACCTCTCCAGCGATTCTCCGAAGATCCGTGTGTGTGTGTGTGTGTGTCTTACCTCTCTCCAGCGATTCTCCGAAGGTGTGTGTGTGTGTCTTACCTCTCTCCAGCGATTCTCCGAAGGTGTGTGTGTGTGTGTGAGTGTGTGTCTTACCTCTGTCCAGCGATTCTCCGAAGATCCGTGTGTGTGTGTGTGTGTGTCTTACCTCTCTCCAGTGCTTCTCCGAAGATCAGTGTGTGTGTGTGTGTGTGTGTGTGTGTGTGTCTTACCTCTCTCCAGCAATTGTCCGAAGATCCGTGTGTGTGTGTGTGTGTCTTACCTCTTTTCAGCGCTTCTCCGAAGATCAGTGTGTGTGTGTGTGTGTGTGTGTCTTACCTCTCTCCAGCCATTCTCCGAAGATCCGTGTTTGTGTGTGTGTGTCTTACCTCTCTCCAGCGATTCTCCGAAGATCCGTGTGTGTGTGTGTGTGTGTGAGTGTCTTACCTCTCTCCAGCGATTCTCCGAAGATCTGTGTGTGTGTGTCTTACCTCTCTCCAGCGCTTCTCCGAAGATCAGTGTGTGTGTGTGTGTGTCTTACCTCTCTCCAGCAATTCTCCGAAGATCCGTGTGTGTGTGTGTGTGTGTCTTACCTCTCTCCAGCGATTCTCCGAAGATCAGTGTGTGTGTGTGTGTGTGTGTGTCTTACCTCTCTCCAGCGATTCTCCGAAGATCCGTGTGTGTGTGTGTGTGTGTGTCTTACCTCTCTCCAACGATTCTCCGAAGATCTGTGTGTGTGTGTGTGTGTGTCTTACCTCTCTCCAGAGATTCTCCGAAGATCAGTGTGTGTGTGTGTGTGTGTCTTACCTCTCCAGCGATTCTCCGAAGATCCGTGTGTGTGTGTGTGTGTGTGTTACCTCTCTCCAGCGATTCTCCGAAGGTGTGTGTGTGTGTGTGTCTTACCTCTCTCCAGCGATTCTCCGAAGATCAGTGTGTGTGTGTGTCTTACCTCTCTCCAGCGATTCTCCGAAGATCCGTGTTTGTGTGTGTGTGTGTGAGTGTGTGTCTTACCTCTCTCCAGCGATTGTCCGAAGATCCGTGTGTGTGTGTGTGTGTGTGTGTGTGTGTCTTACCTCTCTCCAGCGATTCTCCGAAGGTGTGTGTGTGTGTGTCTTACCTCTCTCCAGCGCTTCTCCGAAGATCAGTGTGTGTGTGTGTGTGTGTGTGTGTGTGTCTTACCTCTCTCCAGCAATTCTCCGAAGATCCGTGTGTGTGTGTGTGTGTGTCTTACCTCTCTTCAGCGCTTCTCCGAAGATCTGTGTGTGTGTGTGTCTTACCTCTCTCCAGCGATTCTCCGAAGATCCGTGTTTGTGTGTGTGTGTGTGTCTTACCTCTCTCCAGCGATTCTCCGAAGATCCGTGTGTGTGTGTGTCTTACCTCTCTCCAGCGCTTCTCCGTAGATCAGTTTGTGTGTGTGTGTGTGTGTGTGTGTGTCTTACCTCTCTCCAGCGCTTCTCCGTAGATCAGTGTGTGTGTGTGTGTGTCTTACCTCTCTCCAGCAATTCTCCGAAGATCCGTGTGTGTGTGTGTGTGTGTCTTACCTCTCTCCAGCGATTCTCCGAAGATCAGTGTGTGTGTGTGTGTGTGTGTGTGTGTGTGTCTTACCTCTCTCCAGCGATTCTCCGAAGATCCGTGTGTGTGTGTGTGTGTGTGTGTCTTACCTCTCTCCAGAGATTCTCCGAAGATCCGTGTGTGTGTGTGTGTGTGTGTGTCTTACCTCTCTCCAGCGATTCTCCGAAGGTGTGTGTGTGTGTGTGTGTCTTACCTCTCTCCAGCGATTCTCCGAAGATCAGTGTGTGTGTGTGTGTCTTACCTCTCTCCAGCGATTCTCCGAAGATCCGTGTGTGTGTGTGTCTTACCTCTCTCCAGCGATTCTCCGAAGATCCGTGTGTGTGTGAGTGTCTTACCTCTCTCCAGCGCTTCTCCGAAGATCAGTGTGTGTGTGTGTGTGTGTCTTACCTCACCCCAGCAATTCTCCGAAGATCCGTGTGTGTGTGTGTGTGTGTGTGTCTTACCTCTCTTCAGAGATTCTCCGAAGATCAGTTTGTGTGGGTGTGTGTGTCTTACCTCTCTCCAGCGCTTCTCCGTAGATCAGTGTGTGTGTGTGTGTGTCTTACCTCTCTCCAGCAATTCTCCGAAGATCCGCGTGTGTGTGTGTGTGTGTCTTACCTCTCTCCAGCGATTCTCCGAAGATCAGTGTGTGTGTGTGTGTGTGTGTGTGTGTGTGTGTGTCTTACCTCTCTCCAGCGATTCTCCGAAGATCCGTGTGTGTGTGTGTGTGTGTCTTACCTCTCTCCAGAGATTCTCCGAAGATCAGTGTGTGTGTGTGTGTGTGTGTGTTTTACCTCTCCAGCGATTCTCCGAAGATCCGTGTGTGTGTGTGTGTGTGTGTGTGTCTTACCTCTCTCCAGCGATTCTCCGAAGGTGTGTGTGTGTGTGTCTTACCTCTCTCCAGCGATTCTCCGAAGATCCGTGTTTGTGTGTGTGAGTGTGTGTCTTACCTCTCTCCAGCGATTCTCCGAAGATCCGTGTGTGTGTGTGTGTCTTACCTTTCTCCAGCGATTCTCCGAAGATCCGTGTGTGTGTGTGTGTGTGTGTGTGTGTGTCTTACCTCTCTCCAGCGATTCTCCGAAGATCTGTGTGTGTGTGTGTGTGTGTCTTACCTCTCTCCAGAGATTCTCCGAAGATCAGTGTGTGTGTGTGTGTGTCTTACCTCTCCAGCGATTCTCCGAAGATCCGTGTGTGTGTGTGTGTGTGTGTGTCTTACCTCTCTCCAGCGATTCTCCGAAGGTGTGTGTGTGTGTGTGTGTGTGTGTGTCTTACCTCTCTCCAGCGATTCTCCGAAGATCAGTGTGTGTGTGTGTCTTACCTCTCTCCAGCGATTCTCTGAAGATCCGTGTGTGTGTGTGTGTGTGTGTGTGTGTGTGTGTCTTACCTCTCTCCAGCGATTCTCCGAAGGTGTGTGTGTGTGTCTTACCTCTCTCCAGCGATTCTCCGAAGATCAGTGTGTGTGTGTGTGTGTCTTACCTCTCTCCAGCGATTCTCCGAAGATCAGTGTGTGTGTGTGTGTGTCTTACCTCTCTTCAGCGATTCTCCGAAGATCAGTGTGTGTGTGTGTCTTACCTCTCTCCAGCGATTCTCTGAAGATCCGTGTGTGTGTGTGTGTGTGTGTGTGTGTGTCTTACCTCTCTCCAGCGATTCTCCGAAGGTGTGTGTGTGTGTCTTACCTCTCTCCAGCGATTCTCCGAAGATCAGTGTGTGTGTGTGTGTGTCTTACCTCTCTCCAGCGATTCTCCGAAGATCAGTGTGTGTGTGTGTGTGTCTTACCTCTCTTCAGCGATTCTCCGAAGATCAGTGTGTGTGTGTGTGTGTCTTACCTCTCTTCAGCGATTCTCCGAAGATCAGTGTGTGTGTGTCTTACCTCTCTCCAGCGCTTCTCCGAAGATCAGTGTGTGTGTGTGTGTGTCTTACCTCTCTCCAGCAATTCTCCGAAGATCCGTGTGTGTGTGTGTGTGTGTCTTACCTCTCTCCAGCGATTCTCCGAAGATCAGTGTGTGTGTGTGTGTGTGTGTCTTACCTCTCTCCAGCGATTCTCCGAAGATCCGTGTGTGTGTGTGTGTGTGTGTCTTACCTCTCTCCAACGATTCTCCGAAGATCTGTGTGTGTGTGTGTGTGTGTGTGTGTCTTACCTCTCTCCAGAGATTCTCCGAAGATCAGTGTGTGTGTGTGTGTCTTACCTCTCCAGCGATTCTCCGAAGATCCGTGTGTGTGTGTGTGTGTGTGTGTGTGTGTGTGTGTCTTACCTCTCTCCAGCGATTCTCCGAAGGTGTGTGTGTGTGTGTGTGTGTGTCTTACCTCTCTCCAGCGATTCTCCGAAGATCAGTGTGTGTGTGTGTCTTACCTCTCTCCAGCGATTCTCCGAAGATCCGTGTGTGTGTGTGTGTGTGTCTTACCTCTCTCCAGCGATTCTCCGAAGGTGTGTGTGTGTGTCTTACCTCTCTCCAGCGATTTTCCGAAGATCCGTGTTTGTGTGTGTGTGTGTGAGTGTGTGTCTTACCTCTCTCCAGCGATTGTCCGAAGATCTGTGTGTGTGTGTGTGTGTCTTACCTCTCTCCAGCGATTCTCCGAAGGTGTGTGTGTGTGTGTGTGTGTGTCTTACCTCTCTCCAGCGCTTCTCCGAAGATCAGTGTGTGTGTGTGTGTGTGTGTGTGTCTTACCTCTCTCCAGCAATTCTCCGAAGATCCGTGTGTGTGTGTGTGTGTGTGTGTGTGTGTCTTACCTCTCTTCAGCGCTTCTCCGAAGATCAGTGTGTGTGTGTGTCTTACCTCTCTCCAGCGATTCTCCGAAGATCCGTGTTTGTGTGTGTGTGTGTGTGTGTGTCTTACCTCTCTCCAGCGCTTCTCCGAAGATCAGTGTGTGTGTGTGTGTGTGTGTCTTACCTCTCTCCAGCAATTCTCTGAAGATCCGTGTGTGTGTGTGTGTGTGTGTGTGTGTGTCTTACCTCTCTCCAGCGATTCTCCGAAGATCAGTGTGTGTGTGTGTGTGTGTGTGTGTCTTACCTCTCTCCAGCGATTCTCCGAAGATCCGTGTGTGTGTGTGTTTGTGTGTCTTACCTCTCTCCAACGATTCTCCGAAGATCTGTGTGTGTGTGTGTGTGTGTGTATTTCTTACCGCTCTACAGAGATTCTCAGAAGATCAGTGTGTGTGTGTGTGTGTGTGTCTTACCTCTCTCCAGCGATTCTCCGAAGATCCGTGTGTGTGTGTGTGTGTGTGTCTTACCTCTCTCCAGCGATTCTCCGAAGGTGTGTGTGTGTGTCTTACCTCTCTCCAGCGATTCTCCGAAGATCCGTGTTTGTGTGTGTGTGTGTGAGTGTGTGTCTTACCTCTCTCCAGCGATTGTCTGAAGATCCGTGTGTGTGTGTGTCTTACCTCTCTCCAGCGATTCTCCGAAGGTGTGTGTGTGTGTTTGTGTGTGTGTCTTACCTCTCTCCAGCGCTTCTCCGAAGATCAGTGTGTGTGTGTGTGTGTGTGTGTGTGTGTGTGTGTGTGTCTTACCTCTCTTCAGCGCTTCTCCGAAGATCAGTGTGTGTGTGTGTCTTACCTCTCTCCAGCGATTCTCCGAAGATCCGTGTTTGTGTGTGTGTGTGTGTGTGTGTCTTACCTCTCTCCAGCGATTCTCCGAAGATCCGTGTGTGTGTGAGTGTCTTACCTCTCTCCAGCGCTTCTCCGAAGATCAGTGTGTGTGTGTGTGTGTCTTACCTCTCCCCAGCAATTCTCCGAAGATCCGTGTGTTTGTGTGTGTGTTTGTCTTACCTCTCTCCAGAAATTCTCCGAAGATCAGTGTGTGTGTGTGTGTCTTACCTCTCTTCAGAGATTCTCCGAAGATCAGTTTGTGTGTGTGTGTGTGTGTGTCTTACCTCTCTCCAGCGCTTCTCCGTAGATCAGTGTGTGTGTGTGTGTGTCTTACCTCTCTCCAGCAATTCTCCGAAGATCCGTGTGTGTGTGTGTGTGTGTCTTACCTCTCTCCAGCGATTCTCCGAAGATCAGTGTGTGTGTGTGTGTGTGTCTTACCTCTCTCCAGCGATTCTCCAAAGATCCGTGTGTGTGTGTGTGTGTGTCTTACCTCTCTCCAGAGATTCTCCGAAGATCAGTGTGTGTGTGTGTGTGTGTCTTACCTCTCCAGCGATTCTCCGAAGATCCGTGTGTGTGTGTGTGTGTGTGTGTGTCTTACCTCTCTCCAGCGATTCTCCGAAGATCAGTCTGTGTGTGTGTGTGTGTGTGTGTCTTACCTCTCTCCAGCGATTCTCCGAAGATCTGTGTGTGTGTGTGTGTGTGTGTGTGTGAGTGTATGTGTGTGTCTTACCTCTCTCCAGCGATTCTCCAAAGATCCGTGTGTGTGTGTGTGTGTGTGTGTGTCTTACCTCTCTCCAGCGATTCTCCGAAGATCCGTGTGTGAGTCTTACCTCTCTCCAGCGATTCTCCGAAGATCTGTGTGTGTGTCTTACCTCTCTCCAGCGCTTCTCCGAAGATCAGTGTGTGTGTGTGTGTGTCTTACCTCTCTCCAGCGATTCTCCGAAGATCCGTGTGTGTGTGTGTGTCTTACCTCTCTGCAGCCATTCTCCGAAGATCCGTGTGTGTGTGTGTGTGTGTCTTACCTCTCTCCAGCGATTGTCTGAATATCCGTGTGTGTGTTTGTCCTCAAAGATCACTTTTGTCCTCATAATACAAAACATTTTAAAGTTTGTGTTTGTGTTAAACCGTTTGACCTCAAAGATCACTTTTGTCCTCATAATACACAACATTTTAATGTTTGTGTTTTTGTTGAACCCTTTGTCCTCCTAAATCACTTTTGTCCTCATAATACTCAACATTTTAAAGTTTGTGTTTGTGTTAAACTATTTGTCGTCAAATATCACTTTTGTCCACATAATACGCAACATTTTAATGTTTGTTTTTGTGTTAAACCGTTTGTCCTCAAAGATCACTTTTGTCCTCATAATACACAACATTTTAATGTTTGTGTTTGTGTTAAACCGTTTGTCCTCAAAGATCACTTTTGTCCTCATAATACACAACATTTTAAAGTTTGTGTTAAACCGTTTGTCTTCAAAGATCACTTTTGTCCTCATAATACTCAACATTTTAATGTTTGTGTTAAACCGTTTGTCCTCAAAGATCACTTTTGTCCACATAATACGCAACATATTAATGTTTGTTTTTGTGTTAAACCGTTTGTCCTCAAAGATCACTTTTGTCCTCATAAAACACAACATTTTAAAATCTGTGTTTGTGTAAAACCGTTTTTCCTCCTTAATCAGTTTTGTCCTCATAATACACAACATTTTAATGTTTGTGCTTGTGTTAAACCGTTTTCCTCAAAGATCGCTTTTGTCCTCATAAAACACAACATTTTAATGTTTGTGTTTGTGTTAAACCGTTTGTCCTCAAAGATCACTTTTGTCCTCATTATACACAAAATTTTAAAGTTTGTGTTTGTGTTAAACCGTTTGACCTCAAAGATCACTTTTGTCCTCATAATACACAACATTTTAATGTTTGGGTTTGTGTTAGACCATTTGTCCTCCTAAATCAATGTTGTCCTCATAATACACAACATTTTAATGTTTGTGTTAAACCGTTTGACCTCAAAGATCACTTTTGTCCTCATAATACACAACAATTTAATGTTTGTGTTTGTGTTAAACCGTTTGTCCTCAAAGATCACTTTTGTCCTCATAATACACAACATTTTAAAGTTTGTGTTTGTGTTAAACCTTTTGTCCTCAAAGATCACTTTTGTCCACATAATACGCAACATTTTAATGTTTGTTTTTGTGTTAAACCGTTTGTCCTCAAAGATCACTTTTGTCCTCATAAAACACAACATTTTAAAATCTGTGTTTGTGTAAAACCGTTTTTCCTCCTTAATCAGTTTTGTCCTCATAATACACAACATTTTAATGTTTGTGCTTGTGTTAAACCGTTTGTCCTCAAAGATCGCTTTTGTCCTCATAAAACACAACATTTTAATGTTTGTGTTAAACCGTTTGTCCTCAATGATCACTTTTGTCCTCATAATACACAACAATTTAATGTTTGTGTTTGTGGTAAACCGTTTGTCCTCAATGATCACTTTTGTCCTCATAATACACAACATTTTAAAGTTTGTGTTAAACCGTTTGTCTTCAAAAATCACTTTTGTCCTCATAATACTCAACATTTTAATGTTTGTGTTAAACCGTTTGTCCTCAAAGATCACTTTTGTCCACATAATACGCAACATTTTAATGTTTGTTTTTGTGTTAAACCGTTTGTCCTCAAAGATCACTTTTGTCCTCATAAAACACAACATTTTAAAATCTGTGTTTGTGTAAAACCGTTTTTCCTCCTTAATCAGTTTTGTCTTCATAATACACAACATTTTAATGTTTGTGCTTGTGTTAAACCGTTTTCCTCAAAGATCGCTTTTGTCCTCATAAAACACAACATTTTAATGTTTGTGTTTGTGTTAAACCGTTTGTCCTCAAAGATCACTTTTGTCCTCATTATACACTAAATTTTAAAGTTTGTGTTTGTGTTAAACCGTTTGACCTCAAAGATCACTTTTGTCCTCATAATAAACAACATTTTAATGTTTGGGTTTGTGTTAAACCATTTGTCCTCCTAAATCAATGTTGTCCTCATAATACACAACATTTTAATGTTTGTGTTAAACCGTTTGACCTCAAAGATCACTTTTGTCCTCATAATACACAACATTTTAAAGTTTGTGTTTGTGTTAAACCGTTTGTCCTCAAAGATCACTTGTGTCCTCATAATACACAACATTTTAATGTTTGTGTTTGTGTTAAACCCTTTGTCCTCCTAAATCACTTTTGTCCTCATAATACTCAACATTTTAAAGTTTGTGTTTGTGTTAAACCTTTTGTCCTCAAAGATCACTTTTGTCCACATAATACGCAACATTTTAATGTTTGTTTTTGTGTTAAACCGTTTGTCCTCAAAGATCGCTTTTGTCCTCATAAAACACAACATTTTAATGTTTGTGTTAAACCGTTTGTCCTCAATGATCACTTTTGTCCTCATAATACACAACAATTTAATGTTTGTGTTTGTGTTAAACCGTTTGTCCTCAAAGATCACTTTTGTCCTCATAATACACAACATTTTAAAGTTTGTGTTTGTGTTAAACCGTTTGACCTCAAAGATCACTTGTGTCCTCATAATACACAACATTTTAATGTTTGTGTTTGTGTTAAACCTTTTGTCCTCAAAGATCACTTTTGTCCACACAATACGCAACATTTTAATGTTTGTTTTTGTGTTAAACCGTTTGTCCTCAAAGATCGCTTTTGTCCTCATAAAACACAACATTTTAATGTTTGTGTTAAACCGTTTGTCCTCAATGATCACTTTTGTCCTCATAATACACAACAATTTAATGTTTGTGTTAAACCGTTTGTCCTCAAAGATCACTTCTGTCCTCATAATACAAAACATTGTAAAGTTTGTGTTTGTGTTAAACCGTTTGTCCTCCTAAATCAATGTTGTCCTCATAATACACAACATTTTAATGTTTTTGTTAAACCGTTTTTCCTCAATCACTTTTGTCCTCATAATACGCAAAATTTTAATGTTTGTGTTAAACCGTTTGTCCTCAAAGATCACTTTTGTCCTCATAATACACAACATTTTAATGTTTGTGTTTGTGTTAAACCGTTTGTCCTCCTTAATCACTTTTGTCCTCATAATACTCAACATTTTAAAGTTTGTGTTTGTGTTAAACCGTTTGTCCTCAAAGATCACTTTTGTCCTTATAATACACAACATTTTAAAGTTTGTGTTTGTGTTAAACCGCTTGTCCTCAATGATAACTTTTGTCCTCATAATACACAACATTTTAATGTTGGTGTTTCTGTTAAACCGTTTGTCCTCAAAGATCACTTTGGTCCTCATAATACACAACATTTTAAAGTTTGTGTTTGTGTTAAACCGTTTGACCTCAAAGATCACTTTTGTCCTCATAATACACAACATTTTAAAGTTTGTGTTTGTGTTAAACCGTTTGACCTCAAAGATCACTTTTGTCCTCATGATACACAACATTTTTAAGTTTGTGTTTGTGTTAAACCGTTTGTCCTCAAAGATCACTTTTGTCCTCATAATACACATTTTAATATTTGTGTTAAACCCTTTGTCCTCAAAGATCACTTTTGTCCACATAATACGCAACATTTTAATGTTTGTTTTTGTGTTAAACCGTTTGTCCTCGATGATCACTTTTGTCCTCATAATACACAACATTTTAATGTTTGTGTTAAACCGTTTGTCCTCAAAGATCACTTTTGTCCTCATAAAACACAACATTTTAAAATCTGTGTTTGTGTAAAACCGTTTGTCCTCCTTAATCACTTTTGTCCTCATAATACACAACATTTTAATGTTTGTGTTTGTGTTAAACCGTTTGTCCTCAAAGATCGCTTTTGTCCTCATAAAACACAACATTTGAATTTTTGTGTTTGTGTTAAACCGTTTGTCCTTGATCACTTTTGTCCTCATAATACACAACATTTTAATGTTTGTGTTTGTGTTAAACCGTTTGTCCTCAAAGATCACTTTTGTCCTCATAATACACAACATTTTAAAGTTTGTGTTTGTGTTAAACCGTTTGACCTCAAAGATCACTTTTGTCCTCATAATACACAACATTTTAAAGTTTGTGTTTGTGTTAAATCGTTTGTCCTCAAAGAACACTTTTATCCTCATAATACACAACATTTTAAAGTTTGTGTTTGTGTTAAACCGTTTGTCCTCAATGACCACTTTTGTCCTCATAATACACAACATTTTAATGTTTGTGTTTGTGATAAACCGTTTGTCCTCAGTGATCACTTTTGTCTTCATAATACACAACATTTTAATGTTTGTGTTTGTGTTAAACCGTTTGTCCTCAAAGATCACTTTTGTCCTCATAATACACAACATTTTAAAGTTTGTGTTTGTGTTAAACCGTTTGACCTCAAAGATCACTTTTGTCCTCATAATACACAACATTTTAATGTTTGTGTTTGTGTTAAACCGTTTGTCCTCCTAAATCACTTTTGTCCTCATAATACACAACATTTTAATGTTTGTGTTTGTGTTAAACCGTTTGTCCTCAAAGATCACTTTTGTCCTCCTAATACACAACATTTTAAAGTTTGTGTTTGTGTTAAACCGTTTGTCCTCAAAGATCACTTTTGTCCTCATAATACACAACATTTTAATGTTTCTGTTAAACCGTTTGTCCTCAATCACTTTTGTCCTCATAATACGCAACATTTTAATGTTTTTGTTTGTGTTAAACCGTTTGTCCTCAAAGATCACTTTTGTCCTCATAATACTCAACATTTTAAAGTTTGTGTTAAACCATTTGTCCTCAAAGATCACTTTTGTCCTCATAATACACAACATTTTAATGTGTGTGTTTGTGTTAAACCGTTTGACCTCAAAGATCACTTTTGTCCTCATAATACACAACATTTTAATGTTTGGGTTTGTGTTAAACCATTTGTCCTCCTAAATCAATGTTGTCCTCATAATACACAACATTTTAATGTTTGTGTTTGTGTTAAACCGTTTGTCCTCCTTAATCACTTTTGTCCTCATAAAACAACATTTGAATTTTTGTGTTTGTGTTAAACCGTTTGTCCTAGATCACTTTTGTCCTCATAATACACAACATTTTAATTTTTGTGTTTGTGTTAAACCGTTTGTCCTCAATGATCACTTTTGTCCTCATAATACACAACATTTTAAAGGTTGTGTTTGTGTTAAACCGTTTGTCCTCAAAGATCACGTTTGTCCACATAATACGCAACATTTTAATGTTTGTTTTTGTGTTAAACCGTTTGTCCTCAAAGATCACTTTTGTCCTCATAAAACACAACATTTTAAAATCTGTGTTTGTGTAAAACCGTTTGTCCTCCTTAATCACTTTTGTCCTCATAATACACAACATTTTAATGTTTGTGTTAAACCGTTTGTCCTCAAAGATCACTTTTGTCCTCATAATACACAACATTTTAAAGTTTGTTTTTGTGTTAAACCGTTTGACCTCAAAGATCACTTTTGTCCTCATAATACACAACATTTTAAAGTTTGTGTTTGTGTTAAACCGTTTGTCCTCAAAGATCACTTTTGTCCTCATAATACACAACATTTTAAAGTTTGTGTTTGTGTTAAACCGTTTGACCTTAGATCACTTTTGTCCTCATAATACACAACATTTTAATATTTGTGTTAAACCCTTTGTCCTCAAAGATCACTTTTGTCCTCATAAAACACAACATTTTAAAATCTGTGTTTGTGTAAAACCGTTTGTCCTCCTTAATCACTTTTGTCCTCATAATACACAACATTTTAATGTTTGTGTTTGTGTTAAATCGTTTGTCCTCAAAGATCGCTTTTGTCCTCATAATACACAACATTTTAATGTTTGTTTTTGTGTTAAACCGTTTGTCCTCAAAGATCACTTTTGTCCTCATAAAACACAACATTTTAAAATCTGTGTTTGTGTAAAACCGTTTGTCCTCCTTAATCACTTTTGTCCTCATAATACACAACATTTTAATGTTTGTGTTTGTGTTAAACCGTTTGTCCTCAAAGATCGCTTTTGTCCTCATAATACACAACATTTTAATGTTTGTGTTTGTGTTAAACCGTTTGTCCTCAAAGATCACTTTTGTCCTCATAATACACATTTTAATATTTGTGTTAAACCCTTTGTCCTCAATGATCACTTTTGTCCTCATAAAACACAACATTTTAATGTTTGTGTTTGTGTTAAACCGTTTGTCCTCAAAGATCACTTCTGTCCTCATAATACAAAACATTGTAAAGTTTGTGTTTGTGTTAAACCGTTTGTCCTCAAAGATCACTTTTTTCCTCATAATACACAACATTTTAATGTTTCTGTTAAACCGTTTGTCCTCAATCACTTTTGTCCTCATAATACGCAACATTTTAATGTTTTTGTTTGTGTTAAACCGTTTGTCCTCAAAGATCACTTTTGTCCTCATAATACTCAACATTTTAAAGTTTGTGTTAAACCATTTGTCCTCAAAGATCACTTTTGTCCTCATAATACACATTTTAATGTTTGTGTTTGTGTTAAACTGTTTGTGTGTGTGTGTGTGTGTCTTACCTCTCTCCAGTGAATCTCCGAAGATCCGTGTGTGTGTGTGTGTGTGTGTGTGTGTCTTACCTCTCTCCAGTGAATCTCCGAAGATCCGTGTGTGTGTGTGTGTGTGTGTCTTAACTCTCTCCAGCGATTCTCCGAAGATCCGCGTGTGTGTGTGTGTGTCTTACCTCTCTCCAGCGATTCTCCGAAAGTGTGTGTGTGTGTGTCTTACCTCTCTCCAGCGATTCTCCGAAGATCCGTGTGTGTGTGTGTGTGTGTGTGTGTGTGTGTGTGTCTTACCTCTCTCCAGCGATTCTCCGAAGATCTGTGTGTGTGTGTTTTACCTCTCTCCAGCGATTCTCCGAAGATCCGTGTGTGTGTGTGTGTGTGTGTGTGTCTTACCTCTCTCCAGCGATTCTCCGAAGATCAGTGTGTGTGTGTGTGTCTTACCTCTCTCCAGCTATTCTCCGAAGATCCGCGTGTGTGTGTGTGTGTGTCTTACCTCTCTTCAGCGATTCTCCGAAGATCAGTGTGTGTGTGTGTGTGTGTGTGTCTTACCTCTCTCCAGCGATTCTCCGAAGATCTGTGTGTGTGTGTGTGTGTCTTACCTCTCTCCAGCGCTTCTCCGAAGATCAGTGTGTGTGTGTGTGTCTTACCTCTCTCCAGCAATTCTCTGAAGATCCGTGTGTGTATGTGTGTGTGTCTTACCTCTCTCCAGCGATTCTCCGAAGATCAGTGTGTGTGTGTGTGTGTGTGTCTTACCTCTCTCCAGCGATTCTCCGAAGATCCGTGTGTGTGTGTGTGTGTGTGTGTGTGTGTCTTACCTCTCTCCAACGATTCTCCGAAGATCTGTGTGTGTGTGTGTGTGTGTATTTCTTACCTCTCTCCAGAGATTCTCCGAAGATCAGTGTGTGTGTGTGTGTGTGTGTGTGTGTGTCTTACCTCTCTCCAGCGATTCTCCGAAGATCCGTGTGTGTGTGTGTGTGTGTCTTAACTCTCTCCAGCGATTCTCCGAAGGTGTGTGTGTGTGTCTTACCTCTCTCCAGCGATTCTCCGAAGGTGTGTGTGTGCGTGTGTCTTACCTCTCTCCAGCGATTCTCCGAAGATCAGTGTGTGTGTGTGTGTCTTACCTCTCTCCAGCGATTCTCCGAAGATCCGTGTGTGTGTGTGTGTGTGTGTGTGTGTGTGAGTGTGAGTGTTTGTGGGTCTTACCTGTCTCCAGCGATTCTCCGAAGATCCGTGTGTGTGTGTGTGTGTGTGTGAGTGTGTGTGTGTCTTACCTCTCTCCAGCGATTCTCCGAAGATCCGTGTTTGTGTGTGTGAGTGTGTGTCTTACCTCTCTCCAGCGATTCTCCGAAGATCCATGTTTGTGTGTGTGTGTGTGAGTGTGTGTCTTACCTCTCTCCAGCGATTCTCCGAAGATCAGTGTGTGTGTGTCTGTGTGTCTTACCTCTCCAGCGATTCTCCGAAGATCCGTGTGTGTGTGTGTTTGTGTGTGTGTGTCTTACCTCTCTCCAGCGATTCTCCGAAGGTGTGTGTGTGTGTCTTACCTCTCTCCAGCGATTCTCCGAAGGTGTGTGTGTGTGTGTGAGTGTGTGTCTTACCTCTGTCCAGCGATTCTCCGAAGATCCGTGTGTGTGTGTGTGTGTCTTACCTCTCTCCAGTGCTTCTCCGAAGATCAGTGTGTGTGTGTGTGTGTGTGTGTGTGTGTGTCTTACCTCTCTCCAGCAATTCTCTGAAGATCCGTGTGTGTGTGTGTGTGTATGTGTGTGTGTGTGTCTTACCTCTCTTCAGCGCTTCTCCGAAGATCAGTGTGTGTGTGTGTCTTACCTCTCTCCAGCGATTCTCCGAAGATCCGTGTTCGTGTGTGTGTCTTACCTCTCTCCAGCGATTCTCCGAAGATCCGTGTGTGTGTGTGTCTTACCTCTCTCCAGCGATTCTCCGAAGATCTGTGTGTGTGTGTGTGTGAGTGTCTTACCTCTCTCCAGCGCTTCTCCGAAGATCAGTGTGTGTGTGTGTGTCTTACCTCTCCCCAGCGATTCTCCGAAGATCCGTGTGTGTGTGTGTGTGTGTGTGTCTTACCTCTCTCCAGAAATTCTCCGAAGATCAGTGTGTGTGTGTGTGTCTTACCTCTCTTCAGCGATTCTCCGAAGATCAGTTTGTGTGTGTGTGTGTGTGTGTGTCTTACCTCTCTCCAGCGATTCTCCGAAGATCTGTGTGTGTGTGTCTTACCTCTCTCCAGCGCTTCTCCGAAGATCAGTGTGTGTGTGTGTGTGTGTCTTACCTCTCTCCAGCGATTCTCCGAAGGTGTGTGTGTGTCTTACCTCTCTCCAGCGATTCTCCGAAGATCCGTGTTTGTGTGTGTATGTGTGAGTGTGTGTCTTACCTCTCTCCAGCGATTCTCCAAAGATCCATGTTTGTGTGTGTGTGTGTGTCTTACCTCTCTCCAGCGATTCTCCGAAGATCAGTGTGTGTGTGTCTGTGTGTCTTACCTCTCCAGCGATTCTCCGAAGATCCGTGTGTGTGTGTGTGTGTGTCTTACCTCTCTCCAGCGATTCTCCGAAGGTGTGTGTGTGTGTGTCTTACCTCTCTCCAGCAATTCTCCGAAGGTGTGTGTGTGTGTGTGTGAGTGTGTGTCTTACCTCTGTCCAGCGATTCTCCGAAGATCCGTGTGTGTGTGTGTGTGTGTCTTACCTCTCTCCAGTGCTTCTCCGAAGATCAGTGTGTGTGTGTGTGTGTGTGTGTGTGTGTCTTACCTCTCTCCAGCAATTCTCCGAAGATCCGTGTGTGTGTGTGTGTGTCTTACCTCTCTTCAGCGCTTCTCCGAAGATCAGTGTGTGTGTGTCTGTGTGTGTCTTACCTCTCTCCAGCGATTCTCCGAAGATCCGTGTTTGTGTGTGTGTGTCTTACCTCTCTCCAGCGATTCTCCGAAGATCAGTGTGTGTGTGTGTGTCTTACCTCTCTCCAGCTATTCTCCGAAGATCCGCGTGTGTGTGTGTGTGTGTCTTACCTCTCTTCAGCGATTCTCCGAAGATCAGTGTGTGTGTGTGTGTGTGTGTCTTACCTCTCTCCAGCGATTCTCCGAAGATCTGTGTGTGTGTGTGTGTGTGTCTTACCTCTCTCCAGCGCTTCTCCGAAGATCAGTGTGTGTGTGTGTGTCTTACCTCTCTCCAGCAATTCTCTGAAGATCCGTGTGTGTGTGTGTGTGTGTGTGTCTTACCTCTCTCCAGCGATTCTCCGAAGATCAGTGTGTGTGTGTGTGTGTGTGTGTGTGTCTTACCTCTCTCCAGCGATTCTCCGAAGATCCGTGTGTGTGTGTGTGTGTGTGTGTGTCTTACCTCTCTCCAACGATTCTCCGAAGATCTGTGTGTGTGTGTGTGTGTATTTCTTACCTCTCTCCAGAGATTCTCCGAAGATCAGTGTGTGTGTGTGTGTGTGTGTCTTACCTCTCTCCAGCGATTCTCCGAAGATCCGTGTGTGTGTGTGTGTGTGTCTTAACTCTCTCCAGCGATTCTCCGAAGGTGTGTGTGTGTGTCTTACCTCTCTCCAGCGATTCTCCGAAGGTGTGTGTGTGCGTGTGTCTTACCTCTCTCCAGCGATTCTCCGAAGATCAGTGTGTGTGTGTGTGTCTTACCTCTCTCCAGCGATTCTCCGAAGATCCGTGTGTGTGTGTGTGTGAGTGTGAGTGTTTGTGGGTCTTACCTGTCTCCAGCGATTCTCCGAAGATCCGTGTGTGTGTGTGTGTGTGTGTGAGTGTGTGTGTGTCTTACCTCTCTCCAGCGATTCTCCGAAGATCCGTGTTTGTGTGTGTGTGTGTGAGTGTGTGTCTTACCTCTCTCCAGCGATTCTCCGAAGATCCATGTTTGTGTGTGTGTGTGTGAGTGTGTGTCTTACCTCTCTCCAGCGATTCTCCGAAGATCAGTGTGTGTGTGTCTGTGTGTCTTACCTCTCCAGCGATTCTCCGAAGATCCGTGTGTGTGTGTGTGTTTGTGTGTGTGTGTCTTACCTCTCTCCAGCGATTCTCCGAAGGTGTGTGTGTGTGTCTTACCTCTCTCCAGCGATTCTCCGAAGGTGTGTGTGTGTGAGTGTGTGTCTTACCTCTGTCCAGCGATTCTCCGAAGATCCGTGTGTGTGTGTGTGTGTCTTACCTCTCTCCAGTGCTTCTCCGAAGATCAGTGTGTGTGTGTGTGTGTGTGTGTGTGTCTTACCTCTCTCCAGCAATTCTCTGAAGATCCGTGTGTGTGTGTGTGTGTATGTGTGTGTGTGTGTCTTACCTCTCTTCAGCGCTTCTCCGAAGATCAGTGTGTGTGTTCGTGTGTGTGTCTTACCTCTCTCCAGCGATTCTCCGAAGATCCGTGTGTGTGTGTGTCTTACCTCTCTCCAGCGATTCTCCGAAGATCTGTGTGTGTGTGTGTGTGAGTGTCTTACCTCTCTCCAGCGCTTCTCCGAAGATCAGTGTGTGTGTGTGTGTCTTACCTCTCTTCAGCGATTCTCCGAAGATCAGTTTGTGTGTGTGTGTGTGTGTGTGTGTGTGTGTCTTACCTCTCTCCAGCGATTCTCCGAAGATCAGTGTGTGTGTGTGTGTCTTACCTCTCCCCAGCGATTCTCCGAAGATCAGTGTGTGTGTGTGTGTCTTACCTCTCTTCAGCGATTCTCCGAAGATCAGTTTGTGTGTGTGTGTGTGTGTGTGTGTGAGTGTCTTACCTCTCTCCAGCGCTTCTCCGAAGATCAGTGTGTGTGTGTGTGTCTTACCTCTCCCCAGCGATTCTCCGAAGATCAGTGTGTGTGTGTGTCTTACCTCTCTTCAGCGATTCTCCGAAGATCAGTTTGTGTGTGTGTGTGTGTGTGTGTGTGTCTTACCTCTCTCCAGCGATTCTCCGAAGATCTGTGTGTGTGTGTCTTACCTCTCTCCAGCGCTTCTCCGAAGATCAGTGTGTGTGTGTGTGTGTCTTACCTCTCTCCAGCGATTCTCCGAAGGTGTGTGTGTGTCTTACCTCTCTCCAGCGATTCTCCGAAGATCCGTGTTTGTGTGTGTGTGTGTGAGTGTGTGTCTTACCTCTCTCCAGCGATTCTCCGAAGATCCATGTTTGTGTGTGTGTGTGTGAGTGTGTGTCTTACCTCTCTCCAGCGATTCTCCGAAGATCAGTGTGTGTGTGTCTGTGTGTCTTACCTCTCCAGCGATTCTCCGAAGATCCGTGTGTGTGTGTGTGTGTGTCTTACCTCTCTCCAGCGATTCTCCGAAGGTGTGTGTGTGTGTGTCTTACCTCTCTCCAGCGATTCTCCGAAGGTGTGTGTGTGTGTGTGAGTGTGTGTCTTACCTCTGTCCAGCGATTCTCCGAAGATCCGTGTGTGTGTGTGTGTGTGTCTTACCTCTCTCCAGTGCTTCTCCGAAGATCAGTGTGTGTGTGTGTGTGTGTGTGTCCTACCTCTCTCCAGCAATTCTCCGAAGATCCGTGTGTGTGTGTGTGTGTCTTACCTCTCTTCAGCGCTTCTCCGAAGATCAGTGTGTGTGTGTGTGTGTGTGTGTGTCTTACCTCTCTCCAGCGATTCTCCGAAGATCCGTGTTTGTGTGTGTGTGTCTTACCTCTCTCCAGCGATTCTCCGAAGATCAGTGTGTGTGTGTGTGTCTTACCTCTCTCCAGCTATTCTCCGAAGATCCGCGTGTGTGTGTGTGTGTGTCTTACCTCTCTTCAGCGATTCTCCGAAGATCAGTGTGTGTGTGTGTGTGTGTGTGTCTTACCTCTCTCCAGCGATTCTCCGAAGATCTGTGTGTGTGTGTGTGTGTGTGTGTCTTACCTCTCTCCAGCGCTTCTCCGAAGATCAGTGTGTGTGTGTGTGTCTTACCTCTCTCCAGCAATTCTCTGAAGATCCGTGTGTGTGTGTGTGTGTGTCTTACCTCTCTCCAGCGATTCTCCGAAGATCAGTGTGTGTGTGTGTGTGTGTCTTACCTCTCTCCAGCGATTCTCCGAAGATCCGTGTGTGTGTGTGTGTGTGTGTGTGTGTGTCTTACCTCTCTCCAACGATTCTCCGAAGATCTGTGTGTGTGTGTGTGTGTGTATTTCTTACCTCTCTCCAGAGATTCTCCGAAGATCAGTGTGTGTGTGTGTGTGTGTGTGTGTGTGTCTTACCTCTCTCCAGCGATTCTCCGAAGATCCGTGTGTGTGTGTGTGTGTGTCTTAACTCTCTCCAGCGATTCTCCGAAGGTGTGTGTGTGTGTGTCTTACCTCTCTCCAGCGATTCTCCGAAGGTGTGTGTGTGCGTGTGTCTTACCTCTCTCCAGCGATTCTCCGAAGATCAGTGTGTGTGTGTGTGTCTTACCTCTCTCCAGCGATTCTCCGAAGATCCGTGTGTGTGTGTGTGTGTGTGTGTGTGTGAGTGTGAGTGTTTGTGGGTCTTACCTGTCTCCAGCGATTCTCCGAAGATCCGTGTGTGTGTGTGTGTGTGTGAGTGTGTGTGTGTCTTACCTCTCTCCAGCGATTCTCCGAAGATCCGTGTTTGTGTGTGTGTGTGTGAGTGTGTGTCTTACCTCTCTCCAGCGATTCTCCGAAGATCCATGTTTGTGTGTGTGTGTGTGAGTGTGTGTCTTACCTCTCTCCAGCGATTCTCCGAAGATCAGTGTGTGTGTGTCTGTGTGTCTTACCTCTCCAGCGATTCTCCGAAGATCCGTGTGTGTGTGTGTGTTTGTGTGTGTGTGTCTTACCTCTCTCCAGCGATTCTCCGAAGGTGTGTGTGTGTGTCTTACCTCTCTCCAGCGATTCTCCGAAGGTGTGTGTGTGTGTGTGAGTGTGTGTCTTACCTCTGTCCAGCGATTCTCCGAAGATCCGTGTGTGTGTGTGTGTGTCTTACCTCTCTCCAGTGCTTCTCCGAAGATCAGTGTGTGTGTGTGTGTGTGTGTGTCTTACCTCTCTCCAGCTATTCTCTGAAGATCCGTGTGTGTGTGTGTGTGTGTATGTGTGTGTGTGTGTCTTACCTCTCTTCAGCGCTTCTCCGAAGATCAGTGTGTGTGTGTGTGTGTGTGTGTCTTACCTCTCTCCAGCGATTCTCCGAAGATCCGTGTTCGTGTGTGTGTCTTACCTCTCTCCAGCGATTCTCCGAAGATCCGTGTGTGTGTGTGTCTTACCTCTCTCCAGCGATTCTCCGAAGATCCGTGTGTGTGTGTGTGTGAGTGTCTTACCTCTCTCCAGCGCTTCTCCGAAGATCAGTGTGTGTGTGTGTGTCTTACCTCTCCCCAGCGATTCTCCGAAGATCCGTGTGTGTGTGTGTGTGTGTGTGTCTTACCTCTCTCCAGAAATTCTCCGAAGATCAGTGTGTGTGTGTGTGTCTTACCTCTCTTCAGCGATTCTCCGAAGATCAGTTTGTGTGTGTGTGTGTCTTACCTCTCTCCAGCGATTCTCCGAAGATCTGTGTGTGTGTGTCTTACCTCTCTCCAGCGCTTCTCCGAAGATCAGTGTGTGTGTGTGTGTGTCTTACCTCTCTCCAGCGATTCTCCGAAGGTGTGTGTGTGTCTTACCTCTCTCCAGCGATTCTCCGAAGATCCGTGTTTGTGTGTGTGTGTGTGAGTGTGTGTCTTACCTCTCTCCAGCGATTCTCCGAAGATCCATGTTTGTGTGTGTGTGTGTGAGTGTGTGTCTTACGTCTCTCCAGCGATTCTCCGAAGATCAGTGTGTGTGTGTCTGTGTGTCTTACCTCTCCAGCGATTCTCCGAAGATCCGTGTGTGTGTGTGTGTGTGTCTTACCTCTCTCCAGCGATTCTCCGAAGGTGTGTGTGTGTGTGTGTCTTACCTCTCTCCAGCGATTCTCCGAAGGTGTGTGTGTGTGTGTGAGTGTGTGTCTTACCTCTGTCCAGCGATTCTCCGAAGATCCGTGTGTGTGTGTGTGTGTGTCTTACCTCTCTCCAGTGCTTCTCCGAAGATCAGTGTGTGTGTGTGTGTGTGTGTGTGTGTGTGTCTTACCTCTCTCCAGCAATTCTCCGAAGATCCGTGTGTGTGTCTTACCTCTCTTCAGCGCTTCTCCGAAGATCAGTGTGTGTGTGTGTGTGTGTGTCTTACCTCTCTCCAGCGATTCTCCGAAGATCCGTGTTTGTGTGTGTGTGTCTTACCTCTCTCCAGCGATTCTCCGAAGATCCGTGTGTGTGTGTGTCTTACCTCTCTCCAGCGATTCTCCGAAGATCCGTGTGTGTGTGTGTGTGAGTGTCTTACCTCTCTCCAGCGCTTCTCCGAAGATCAGTGTGTGTGTGTGTGTCTTACCTCTCCCCAGCGATTCTCCGAAGATCTGTGTGTGTGTGTGTGTGTGTGTGTGTGTCTTACCTCTCTCCAGCGATTCTCCGAAGATCCGTGTGTGTGTGTGTTTGTGTGTCTTACCTCTCTCCAGCGATTCTCCGAAGGTGTGTATGTGTGTGTGTGTGTCTTACCTCTCTCCAGCGATTCTCCGAAGATCAGTGTGTGTGTGTGTGTGTGTGTCTTACCTCTCCAGCGATTCTCCGAAGATCCGTGTGTGTGTGTGTGTGTGTCTTACCTCTCTCCAGCGATTCTCCGAAGGTGTGTGTGTGTGTGTGTCTTACCTCTCTCCAGCGATTCTCCGAAGATCAGTGTGTGTGTGTGTGTCTTACCTCTCTCCAGCGATTCTCCGAAGGTGTGTGTGTGTGTCTTACCTCTCTCCAGCGATTCTCCGAAGATCCGTGTTTGTGTGTGTGAGTGTTTGTCTTACCTCTCTCCAGCGATTCTCCGAAGATCCGTGTGTGTGTGTGTGTCTTACCTTTCTCCAGCGATTCTCCGAAGATCCGTGTGTGTGTGTGTGTGTGTGTGTGTGTGTCTTACCTCTCTCCAGCGATTCTCCGAAGGTGTGTGTGTGTGTGTGTGTCTTACCTCTCTCCAGCGATTCTCCGAAGATCCGTGTGTGTGTGTGTGTGTCTTACCTCTCTCCAACGATTCTCCGAAGATCTGTGTGTGTGTGTGTGTGTGTCTTACCTCTCTCCAGAGATTCTCCGAAGATCAGTGTGTGTGTGTGTGTCTTACCTCTCCAGCGATTCTCCGAAGATCCGTGTGTGTGTGTGTGTGTGTGTGTGTGTGTCTTACCTCTCTCCAGCGATTCTCCGAAGGTGTGTGTGTGTGTGTGTGTGTGTCTTACCTCTCTCCAGCGATTCTCCGAAGATCAGTGTGTATGTGTGTCTTACCTCTCTCCAGCGATTCTCTGAAGATCCGTGTGTGTGTGTGTGTGTCTTACCTCTCTCCAGCGATTCTCCGAAGGTGTGTGTGTGTGTCTTACCTCTCTCCAGCGATTCTCCGAAGATCAGTGTGTGTGTGTGTGTGTGTCTTACCTCTCTTCAGCGATTCTCCGAAGATCAGTGTGTGTGTGTCTTACCTCTCTCCAGCGCTTCTCCGAAGATCAGTGTGTGTGTGTGTGTGTGTGTCTTACCTCTCTCCAGCAATTCTCCGAAGATCCGTGTGTGTGTGTGTGTGTCTTACCTCTCTCCAGCGATTCTCCGAAGATCAGTGTGTGTGTGTGTGTGTGTCTTACCTCTCTCCAGCGATTCTCCGAAGATCCGTGTGTGTGTGTGTGTGTGTTTGTCTTACCTCTCTCCAACGATTCTCCGAAGATCTGTGTGTGTGTGTGTGTGTGTCTTACCTCTCTCCAGCGATTCTCCGAAGATCCGTGTGTGTGTGTGTGTGTGTGTGAGTGTGAGTGTGTGTGGGTCTTACCTGTCTCCAGCGATTCTCCGAAGATCCGTGTGTGTGTGTGTGTGTGAGTGTGTGTGTGTCTTACCTCTCTCCAGCGATTCTCCGAAGGTGTGTGTGTGTCTTACCTCTCTCCAGCGATTCTCCGAAGATCCGTGTTTGTGTGTGTGTGTGTGAGTGTGTGTCTTACCTCTCTCCAGCGATTCTCCGAAGATCCATGTTTGTGTGTGTGTGTGTGAGTGTGTGTCTTACCTCTCTCCAGCGATTCTCCGAAGATCAGTGTGTGTGTGTCTGTGTGTCTTACCTCTCCAGCGATTCTCCGAAGATCCGTGTGTGTGTGTGTGTGTGTCTTACCTCTCTCCAGCGATTCTCCGAAGATCAGTGTGTGTGTGTGTCTTACCTCTCTCCAGCGATTCTCCGAAGGTGTGTGTGTGTGTGTGAGTGTGTGTCTTACCTCTGTCCAGCGATTCTCCGAAGATCCGTGTGTGTGTGTGTGTGTGTCTTACCTCTCTCCAGTGCTTCTCCGAAGATCAGTGTGTGTGTGTGTGTGTGTGTGTGTCTTACCTCTCTCCAGCAATTCTCCGAAGATCCGTGTGTGTGTGTGTGTGTCTTACCTCTCTTCAGCGCTTCTCCGAAGATCAGTGTGTGTGTGTGTGTGTGTCTTACCTCTCTCCAGCCATTCTCCGAAGATCCGTGTTTGTGTGTGTGTGTCTTACCTCTCTCCAGCGATTCTCCGAAGATCCGTGTGTGTGTGTGTGTGTGAGTGTCTTACCTCTCTTCAGCGATTCTCCGAAGATCAGTTTGTGTGTGTGTGTGTGTGTGTGTGTGTGTCTTACCTCTCTCCAGCGATTCTCCGAAGATCTGTGTGTGTGTGTCTTACCTCTCTCCAGCGCTTCTCCGAAGATCAGTGTGTGTGTGTGTGTGTCTTACCTCTCTCCAGCAATTCTCCGAAGATCCGTGTGTGTGTGTGTGTGTGTCTTACCTCTCTCCAGCGATTCTCCGAAGATCAGTGTGTGTGTGTGTGTGTGTGTGTGTGTGTGTGTGTGTGTCTTACCTCTCTCCAGCGATTCTCCGAAGATCCGTGTGTGTGTGTGTGTGTGTCTTACCTCTCTCCAACGATTCTCCGAAGATCTGTGTGTGTGTGTGTCTTACCTCTCTCCAGCGATTCTCCGAAGATCAGTGTGTGTGTGTGTGTGTGTGTGTGTGTCTTACCTCTCTCCAGAGATTCTCCGAAGATCAGTGTGTGTGTGTGTGTGTGTCTTACCTCTCCAGCGATTCTCCGAAGACCCGTGTGTGTGTGTGTGTGTGTGTGTGTGTGTGTGTGTGTGTTACCTCTCTCCAGCGATTCTCCGAAGGTGTGTGTGTGTGTGTGTGTCTTACCTCTCTCCAGCGATTCTCCGAAGATCAGTGTGTGTGTGTGTCTTACCTCTCTCCAGCGATTCTCCGAAGATCCGTGTGTGTGTGTGTGTGTGTGTCTTACCTCTCTCCAGCGATTCTCCGAAGGTGTGTGTGTGTGTCTTACCTCTCTCCAGCGATTCTCCGAAGATCCGTGTTTGTGTGTGTGTGTGTGAGTGTGTGTCTTACCTCTCTCCAGCGATTGTCCGAAGATCCGTGTGTGTGTGTGTGTGTGTGTGTGTGTGTGTGTCTTACCTCTCTCCAGCGATTCTCCGAAGGTGTGTGTGTGTGTGTGTGTGTGTCTTACCGCTCTCCAGCGCTTCTCCGAAGATCAGTGTGTGTGTGTGTGTGTGTGTGTGTGTGTGTCTTACCTCTCTCCAGCAATTCTCCGAAGATCCGTGTGTGTGTGTGTGTGTGTGTGTGTGTCTTACCTCTCTTCAGCGCTTCTCCGAAGATCAGTGTGTGTGTGTGTCTTACCTCTCTCCAGCGATTCTCCGAAGATCCGTGTTTGTGTGTGTGTGTGTCTTACCTCTCTCCAGCGATTCTCCGAAGATCCGTGTGTGTGTGTGTCTTACCTCTCTCCAGCGATTCTCCGAAGATCCGTGTGTGTGTGAGTGTCTTACCTCTCTCCAGCGCTTCTCCGAAGATCAGTGTGTGTGTGTGTGTGTGTCTTACCTCTCCCCAGCAATTCTCCGAAGATCCGTGTGTGTGTGTGTGTGTGTGTGTCTTACCTCTCTCCAGAAATTCTCCGAAGATCAGTGTGTGTGTGTGTGTCTTACCTCTCTTCAGAGATTCTCCGAAGATCAGTTTGTGTGTGTGTGTGTGTGTCTTACCTCTCTCCAGCGCTTCTCCGTAGATCAGTGTGTGTGTGTGTGTGTCTTACCTCTCTCCAGCAATTCTCCGAAGATCCGTGTGTGTGTGTGTCTTACCTCTCTCCAGCGATTCTCCGAAGATCAGTGTGTGTGTGTGTGTGTGTGTGTGTGTGTGTGTGTCTTACCTCTCTCCAGCGATTCTCCGAAGATCCGTGTGTGTGTGTGTGTGTGTCTTACCTCTCCAGCGATTCTCCGAAGATCCGTGTGTGTGTGTGTGTGTGTCTTACCTCTCTCCAGCGATTCTCCGAAGGTGTGTGTGTGTGTGTGTGTCTTACCTCTCTCCAGCGATTCTCCGAAGATCAGTGTGTGTGTGTGTGTCTTACCTCTCTCCAGCGATTCTCCGAAGATCCGTGTGTGTGTGTGTCTTACCTCTCTCCAGCGATTCTCCGAAGATCCGTGTGTGTGTGAGTGTCTTACCTCTCTCCAGCGCTTCTCCGAAGATCAGTGTGTGTGTGTGTGTGTCTTACCTCTCCCCAGCAATTCTCCGAAGATCCGTGTGTGTGTGTGTGTGTGTCTTACCTCTCTCCAGAAATTCTCCGAAGATCAGTGTGTGTGTGTGTGTCTTACCTCTCTTCAGAGATTCTCCGAAGATCAGTTTGTGTGTGTGTGTCTTACCTCTCTCCAGCGCTTCTCCGTAGATCAGTGTGTGTGTGTGTGTGTCTTACCTCTCTCCAGCAATTCTCCGAAGATCCACGTGTGTTTGTGTATGTGTCTTACCTCTCTCCAGCGATTCTCCGAAGATCAGTGTGTGTGTGTGTGTGTGTGTGTGTCTTACCTCTCTCCAGCGAGTCTCCGAAGATCCGTGTGTGTGTGTGTGTGTGTCTTACCTCTCTCCAGAGATTCTCCGAAGATCAGTGTGTGTGTGTGTGTGTGTGTCTTACCTCTCCAGCGATTCTCCGAAGATCCGTGTGTGTGTGTGTGTGTGTCTTACCTCTCTCCAGCGATTCTCCGAAGGTGTGTGTGTGTGTGTGTCTTACCTCTCTCCAGCGATTCTCCGAAGATCAGTGTGTGTGTGTGTGTCTTACCTCTCTCCAGCGATTCTCCGAAGGTGTGTGTGTGTGTCTTACCTCTCTCCAGCGATTCTCCGAAGATCCGTGTTTGTGTGTGTGAGTGTTTGTCTTACCTCTCTCCAGCGATTCTCCGAAGATCCGTGTGTGTGTGTGTGTCTTACCTTTCTCCAGCGATTCTCCGAAGATCCGTGTGTGTGTGTGTGTGTGTGTGTGTGTGTCTTACCTCTCTCCAGCGATTCTCCGAAGGTGTGTGTGTGTGTGTGTGTCTTACCTCTCTCCAGCGATTCTCCGAAGATCCGTGTGTGTGTGTGTGTGTGTGTGTGTGTGTCTTACCTCTCTCCAGCGATTCTCCGAAGGTGTGTGTGTGTGTGTGTGTCTTACCTCTCTCCAGCGATTCTCCGAAGATCCGTGTGTGTGTGTGTGTGTGTCTTACCTCTCTCCAGAGATTCTCCGAAGATCAGTGTGTGTGTGTGTGTGTCTTACCTCTCCAGCGATTCTCCGAAGATCCGTGTGTGTGTGTGTGTGTGTCTTACCTCTCTCCAGCGATTCTCCGAAGATCCGTGTGTGTGTGTGTCTTACCTCTCTCCAGCGATTCTCCGAAGATCCGTGTGTGTGTGAGTGTCTTACCTCTCTCCAGCGCTTCTCCGAAGATCAGTGTGTGTGTGTGTGTGTCTTACCTCTCCCCAGCAATTCTCCGAAGATCCGTGTGTGTGTGTGTGTGTGTGTGTGTGTGTGTCTTACCTCTCTCCAGAAATTCTCCGAAGATCAGTGTGTGTGTGTGTGTCTTACCTCTCTTCAGAGATTCTCCGAAGATCAGTTTGTGTGTGTGTGTCTTACCTCTCTCCAGCGCTTCTCCGTAGATCAGTGTGTGTGTGTGTGTGTCTTACCTCTCTCCAGCAATTCTCCGAAGATCCACGTGTGTTTGTGTGTGTGTCTTACCTCTCTCCAGCGATTCTCCGAAGATCAGTGTGTGTGTGTGTGTGTGTGTGTGTGTGTGTCTTACCTCTCTCCAGCGATTCTCCGAAGATCCGTGTGTGTGTGTGTGTGTGTCTTACCTCTCTCCAGAGATTCTCCGAAGATCAGTGTGTGTGTGTGTGTGTGTGTCTTACCTCTCCAGCGATTCTCCGAAGATCCGTGTGTGTGTGTGTGTGTGTCTTACCTCTCTCCAGCGATTCTCCGAAGGTGTGTGTGTGTGTGTGTCTTACCTCTCTCCAGCGATTCTCCGAAGATCAGTGTGTGTGTGTGTGTCTTACCTCTCTCCAGCGATTCTCCGAAGGTGTGTGTGTGTGTCTTACCTCTCTCCAGCGATTCTCCGAAGATCCGTGTTTGTGTGTGTGAGTGTTTGTCTTACCTCTCTCCAGCGATTCTCCGAAGATCCGTGTGTGTGTGTGTGTCTTACCTTTCTCCAGCGATTCTCCGAAGATCCGTGTGTGTGTGTGTGTGTGTGTGTGTGTGTCTTACCTCTCTCCAGCGATTCTCCGAAGGTGTGTGTGTGTGTGTGTGTCTTACCTCTCTCCAGCGATTCTCCGAAGATCCGTGTGTGTGTGTGTGTGTCTTACCTCTCTCCAACGATTCTCCGAAGATCTGTGTGTGTGTGTGTGTGTGTCTTACCTCTCTCCAGAGATTCTCCGAAGATCAGTGTGTGTGTGTGTGTCTTACCTCTCCAGCGATTCTCCGAAGATCCGTGTGTGTGTGTGTGTGTGTGTGTGTGTCTTACCTCTCTCCAGCGATTCTCCGAAGGTGTGTGTGTGTGTGTGTGTGTGTCTTACCTCTCTCCAGCGATTCTCCGAAGATCAGTGTGTATGTGTGTCTTACCTCTCTCCAGCGATTCTCTGAAGATCCGTGTGTGTGTCTTACCTCTCTCCAGCGATTCTCCGAAGGTGTGTGTGTGTGTCTTACCTCTCTCCAGCGATTCTCCGAAGATCAGTGTGTGTGTGTGTGTGTGTCTTACCTCTCTTCAGCGATTCTCCGAAGATCAGTGTGTGTGTGTCTTACCTCTCTCCAGCGCTTCTCCGAAGATCAGTGTGTGTGTGTGTGTGTGTGTCTTACCTCTCTCCAGCAATTCTCCGAAGATCCGTGTGTGTGTGTGTGTGTCTTACCTCTCTCCAGCGATTCTCCGAAGATCAGTGTGTGTGTGTGTGTGTGTCTTACCTCTCTCCAGCGATTCTCCGAAGATCCGTGTGTGTGTGTGTGTGTGTTTGTCTTACCTCTCTCCAATGATTCTCCGAAGATCTGTGTGTGTGTGTGTGTGTGTCTTACCTCTCTCCAGAGATTCTCCGAAGATCAGTGTGTGTGTGTGTGTGTGTGTCTTACTTCTCCAGCGATTCTCCGAAGATCCGTGTGTGTGTGTGTGTGTGTCTTACCTCTCTCCAGCGATTCTCCGAAGATCAGTGTGTGTGTGTGTGTCTTACCTCTCTCCAGCGATTCTCCGAAGATCCGTGTGTGTGTGTGTCTTACCTCTCTCCAGCGATTCTCCGAAGATCCGTGTGTGTGTGAGTGTCTTACCTCTCTCCAGCGCTTCTCCGAAGATCAGTGTGTGTGTGTGTGTGTCTTACCTCTCCCCAGCAATTCTCCGAAGATCCGTGTGTGTGTGTGTGTGTGTGTGTGTGTGTGTCTTACCTCTCTCCAGAAATTCTCCGAAGATCAGTGTGTGTGTGTGTGTCTTACCTCTCTTCAGAGATTCTCCGAAGATCAGTTTGTGTGTGTGTGTCTTACCTCTCTCCAGCGCTTCTCCGTAGATCAGTGTGTGTGTGTGTGTGTCTTACCTCTCTCCAGCAATTCTCCGAAGATCCACGTGTGTTTGTGTGTGTGTCTTACCTCTCTCCAGCGATTCTCCGAAGATCAGTGTGTGTGTGTGTGTGTGTGTGTGTGTGTGTCTTACCTCTCTCCAGCGATTCTCCGAAGATCCGTGTGTGTGTGTGTGTGTGTCTTACCTCTCTCCAGAGATTCTCCGAAGATCAGTGTGTGTGTGTGTGTGTGTGTCTTACCTCTCCAGCGATTCTCCGAAGATCCGTGTGTGTGTGTGTGTGTGTCTTACCTCTCTCCAGCGATTCTCCGAAGGTGTGTGTGTGTGTGTGTCTTACCTCTCTCCAGCGATTCTCCGAAGATCAGTGTGTGTGTGTGTGTCTTACCTCTCTCCAGCGATTCTCCGAAGGTGTGTGTGTGTGTCTTACCTCTCTCCAGCGATTCTCCGAAGATCCGTGTTTGTGTGTGTGAGTGTTTGTCTTACCTCTCTCCAGCGATTCTCCGAAGATCCGTGTGTGTGTGTGTGTCTTACCTTTCTCCAGCGATTCTCCGAAGATCCGTGTGTGTGTGTGTGTGTGTGTGTGTGTGTCTTACCTCTCTCCAGCGATTCTCCGAAGGTGTGTGTGTGTGTGAGTGTCTTACCTCTCTCCAGCGATTCTCCGAAGATCCGTGTGTGTGTGTGTGTGTCTTACCTCTCTCCAACGATTCTCCGAAGATCTGTGTGTGTGTGTGTGTGTGTCTTACCTCTCTCCAGAGATTCTCCGAAGATCAGTGTGTGTGTGTGTGTCTTACCTCTCCAGCGATTCTCCGAAGATCCGTGTGTGTGTGTGTGTGTGTGTGTGTGTCTTACCTCTCTCCAGCGATTCTCCGAAGGTGTGTGTGTGTGTGTGTGTGTGTCTTACCTCTCTCCAGCGATTCTCCGAAGATCAGTGTGTATGTGTGTCTTACCTCTCTCCAGCGATTCTCTGAAGATCCGTGTGTGTGTGTGTGTGTCTTACCTCTCTCCAGCGATTCTCCGAAGGTGTGTGTGTGTGTCTTACCTCTCTCCAGCGATTCTCCGAAGATCAGTGTGTGTGTGTGTGTGTGTCTTACCTCTCTTCAGCGATTCTCCGAAGATCAGTGTGTGTGTGTCTTACCTCTCTCCAGCGCTTCTCCGAAGATCAGTGTGTGTGTGTGTGTGTGTGTCTTACCTCTCTCCAGCAATTCTCCGAAGATCCGTGTGTGTGTGTGTGTGTCTTACCTCTCTCCAGCGATTCTCCGAAGATCAGTGTGTGTGTGTGTGTGTGTCTTACCTCTCTCCAGCGATTCTCCGAAGATCCGTGTGTGTGTGTGTGTGTGTTTGTCTTACCTCTCTCCAATGATTCTCCGAAGATCTGTGTGTGTGTGTGTGTGTGTCTTACCTCTCTCCAGAGATTCTCCGAAGATCAGTGTGTGTGTGTGTGTGTGTGTCTTACTTCTCCAGCGATTCTCCGAAGATCCGTGTGTGTGTGTGTGTGTGTGTGTCTTACCTCTCTCCAGCGATTCTCCGAAGGTGTGTGTGTGTGTGTGTCTTACCTCTCTCCAGCGATTCTCCGAAGATCAGTGTGTGTGTGTGTCTTACCTCTCTCCAGCGATTCTCCGAAGATCCGTGTGTGTGTGTGTGTGTGTCTTACCTCTCTCCAGCGATTCTCCGAAGGTGTGTGTGTGTGTCTTACCTCTCTCCAGCGATTCTCCGAAGATCCGTGTTTGTGTGTGTGTGTGTGAGTGTGTGTCTTACCTCTCTCCAGCGATTGTCCGAAGATCCGTGTGTGTGTGTGTGTGTCTTACCTCTCTCCAGCGATTCTCCGAAGGTGTGTGTGTGTGTGTGTGTGTGTCTTACCTCTCTCCAGCGCTTCTCCGAAGATCAGTGTGTGTGTGTGTGTGTGTGTGTGTGTCTTACCTCTCTCCAGCAATTCTCCGAAGATCCGTGTGTGTGTGTGTCTTACCTCTCTTCAGCGCTTCTCCGAAGATCAGTGAGTGTGTGTGTCTTACCTCTCTCCAGCGATTCTCCGAAGATCTGTGTTTGTGTGTGTGTGTGTGTGTCTTACCTCTCTCCAGCGATTCTCCGAAGATCCGTGTGTGTGTGAGTGTCTTACCTCTCTCCAGCGCTTCTCCGAAGATCAGTGTGTGTGTGTGTGTGTCTTACCTCTCCCCAGCAATTCTCCGAAGATCCGTGTGTGTGTGTGTGTCTTACCTCTCTTCAGAGATTCTCCGAAGATCAGTGTGTGTGTGTGTGTGTCTTACCTCTCTCCCGAAATTCTCCGAAGATCAGTGTGTGTGTGTGTGTCTTACCTCTCTTCAGAGATTCTCCGAAGATCAGTTTGTGTGTGTGTGTGTGTGTCTTACCTCTCTCCAGCGCTTCTCCGTAGATCAGTGTGTGTGTGTGTGTGTCTTACCTCTCTCCAGCAATTCTCCGAAGATCCGTGTGTGTGTGTGTGTGTCTTACCTCTCTCCAGCGATTCTCCGAAGATCAGTGTGTGTGTGTGTGTGTGTGTGTGTGTCTTACCTCTCTCCAGCGATTCTCCAAAGATCCGTGTGTGTGTGTGTGTGTGTCTTACCTCTCTCCAGAGATTCTCCGAAGATCAGTGTGTGTCTGTGTGTGTGTCTTACCTCTCTCCAGCGATTCTCCAAAGATCCGTGTGTGTGTGTGTGTGTGTCTTACCTCTCTCCAGAGATTCTCCGAAGATCAGTGTGTGTGTGTGTGTGTGTGTCTTACCTCTCTCCAGCGATTCTCCGAAGATCCGTGTGTGTGTGAGTGTCTTACCTCTCTCCAGCGCTTCTCCGAAGATCAGTGTGTGTGTGTGTGTGTTTTACCTCTCCCCAGCAATTCTCCGAAGATCCGTGTGTGTGTGTGTGTCTTACCTCTCTCCAGAAATTCTCCGAAGATCAGTGTGTGTGTGTGTGTCTTACCTCTCTTCAGAGATTCTCCGAAGATCAGTTTGTGTGTGTGTGTGTGTGTCTTACCTCTCTCCAGCGCTTCTCCGTAGATCAGTGTGTGTGTGTGTGTGTCTTACCTCTCTCCAGCAATTCTCCGAAGATCCGTGTGTGTGTGTGTGTGTGTCTTACCTCTCTCCAGCGATTCTCCGAAGATCAGTGTGTGTGTGTGTGTGTGTCTTACCTCTCTCCAGCGATTCTCCAAAGATCCGTGTGTGTGTGTGTGTGTGTCTTACCTCTCTCCAGAGATTCTCCGAAGATCAGTGTGTGTGTGTGTGTGTGTCTTACCTCTCCAGCGATTCTCCGAAGATCCGTGTGTGTGTGTGTGTGTGTGTGTGTGTGTGTGTGTGTCTTACCTCTCTCCAGCGATTCTCCGAAGATCAGTCTGTGTGTGTGTGTGTGTCTTACCTCTCTCCAGCGATTCTCCGAAGATCTGTGTGTGTGTGTGTGTGTGTGAGTGTATGTGTGTGTCTTACCTCTCTCCAGCGATTCTCCGAAGATCCGTGTGTGTGTGTGTGTGTGTGTGTGTCTTACCTCTCTCCAGCGATTCTCCGAAGATCCGTGTGTGAGTCTTACCTCTCTCCAGCGATTCTCCGAAGATCTGTGTGTGTGTCTTACCTCTCTCCAGCGCTTCTCCGAAGATCAGTGTGTGTGTGTGTGTCTTACCTCTCTCCAGCGATTCTCCGAAGATCTGTGTGTGTGTGTGTGTGTGTGTGTGTCTTACCTCTCTGCAGCCATTCTCCGAAGATCCGTGTGTGTGTGTGTGTGTGTCTTACCTCTCTCCAGCGATTGTCTGAATATCCGTGTGTGTGTTTGTCCTCAAAGATCACTTTTGTCCTCATAATACAAAACATTTTAAAGTTTGTGTTTGTGTTAAACCGTTTGACCTCAAAGATCACTTTTGTCCTCATAATACACAACATTTTAATGTTTGTGTTTGTGTTGAACCCTTTGTCCTCCTAAATCACTTTTGTCCTCATAATACTCAACATTTTAAAGTTTGTGTTTGTGTTAAACTATTTGTCGTCAAAGATCACTTTTGTCCACATAATACGCAACATTTTAATGTTTGTTTTTGTGTTAAACCGTTTGTCCTCAAAGATCACTTTTGTCCTCATAATACACAACATTTTAAAGTTTGTGTTTGTGTTAAACCGTTTGTCCTCAAAGATCACTTTTGTCCTCATAATACTCAAAATTTTAATGTTTGTGTTAAACCGTTTGTCCTCAAAGATCACTTTTGTCCACATAATACGCAACATTTTAATGTTTGTTTTTGTGTTAAACCGTTTGTCATCAAAGATCACTTTTGTCCTCATAAAACACAACATTTTAAAATCTGTGTTTGTGTAAAACCGTTTTTCCTCCTTAATCAGTTTTGTCCTCATAATACTCAACATTTTAAAGTTTGTGTTTGTGTTAAACTATTTGTCCTCAAATATCACTTTTGTCCACATAATACGCAACATTTTAATGTGTGTGTTTGTGTTAAACCGTTTGTCCTCAAAGATCACTTTTGTCCACATAATACGCAACATTTTAATGTTTGTGTTTGTGTTAAACCGTTTGTCTTCAATGATCACTTTTGTCCTCATAATACACAACATTTTAACGTTTGTGTTTGTGTTAAACCGTTTGTCCTCAATGATCACTTTTGTCCTCATAATACACAACATTTTAATGTTTGTGTTTGTGTTAAACCGTTTGTCCTCAAAGATCACTTTTGTCCTCATAATACACAACATTTTAAAGTTTGTGTTAAACCGTTTGTCTTCAAAGATCACTTTTGTCCTCATAAAACACAACATTTTAAAATCTGTGTTTGTGTAAAACCGTTTTTCCTCCTTAATCAGTTTTGTCCTCATAATACACAACATTTTAATGTTTGTGCTTGTGTTAAACCGTTTTCCTCAAAGATCGCTTTTGTCCTCATAAAACACAACATTTTAATGTTTGTGTTTGTGTTAAACCGTTTGTCCTCAAAGATCACTTTTGTCCTCATTATACACAAAATTTTAAAGTTTGTGTTTGTGTTAAACCGTTTGACCTCAAAGATCACTTTTGTCCTCATAATACACAACATTTTAATGTTTGGGTTTGTGTTAAACCATTTGTCCTCCTAAATCAATGTTGTCCTCATAATACACAACATTTTAATGTTTGTGTTAAACCGTTTGACCTCAAAGATCACTTTTGTCCTCATAATACACAACAATTTAATGTTTGTGTTTGTGTTAAACCGTTTGTCCTCAAAGATCACTTTTGTCCTCATAATACACAACATTTTAAAGTTTGTGTTTGTGTTAAACCGTTTGACCTCAAAGATCACTTGTGTCCTCATAATACACAACATTTTAATGTTTGTGTTTGTGTTAAACCCTTTGTCCTCCTAAATCACTTTTGTCCTCATAATACTCAACATTTTAAAGTTTGTGTTTGTGTTAAACCTTTTGTCCTCAAAGATCACTTTTGTCCACATAATACGCAACATTTTAATGTTTGTTTTTGTGTTAAACCGTTTGTCCTCAAAGATCACTTTTGTCCTCATAAAACACAACATTTTAAAATCTGTGTTTGTGTAAAACCGTTTTTCCTCCTTAATCAGTTTTGTCCTCATAATACACAACATTTTAATGTTTGTGCTTGTGTTAAACCGTTTGTCCTCAAAGATCGCTTTTGTCCTCATAAAACACAACATTTTAATGTTTGTGTTAAACCGTTTGTCCTCAATGATCACTTTTGTCCTCATAATACACAACAATTTAATGTTTGTGTTTGTGGTAAACCGTTTGTCCTCAATGATCACTTTTGTCCTCATAATACACAACATTTTAATGTTTGTGTTTGTGTTAAACCGTTTGTCCTCAAAGATCACTTTTGTCCTCATAATACACAACATTTTAAAGTTTGTGTTAAACCGTTTGTCTTCAAAAAATCACTTTTGTCCTCATAATACTCAACATTTTAATGTTTGTGTTAAACCGTTTGTCCTCAAAGATCACTTTTGTCCACATAATACGCAACATTTTAATGTTTGTTTTTGTGTTAAACCGTTTGTCCTCAAAGATCACTTTTGTCCTCATAAAACACAACATTTTAAAATCTGTGTTTGTGTAAAACCGTTTTTCCTCCTTAATCAGTTTTGTCCTCATAATACACAACATTTTAATGTTTGTGCTTGTGTTAAACCGTTTTCCTCAAAGATCGCTTTTGTCCTCATAAAACAACATTTTAATGTTTGTGTTTGTGTTAAACCGTTTGTCCTCAAAGATCACTTTTGTCCTCATTATACACAAAATTTTAAAGTTTGTGTTTGTGTTAAACCGTTTGACCTCAAAGATCACTTTTGTCCTCATAATAAACAACATTTTAATGTTTGGGTTTGTGTTAAACCATTTGTCCTCCTAAATCAATGTTGTCCTCATAATACACAACATTTTAATGTTTGTGTTAAACCGTTTGACCTCAAAGATCACTTTTGTCCTCATAATACACAACAATTTAATGTTTGTGTTTGTGTTAAACCGTTTGTCCTCAAAGATCACTTTTGTCCTCATAATACACAACATTTTAAAGTTTGTGTTTGTGTTAAACCGTTTGACCTCAAAGATCACTTGTGTCCTCATAATACACAACATTTTAATGTTTGTGTTTGTGTTAAACCCTTTGTCCTCCTAAATCACTTTTGTCCTCATAATACTCAACATTTTAAAGTTTGTGTTTGTGTTAAACCTTTTGTCCTCAAAGATCACTTTTGTCCACATAATACGCAACATTTTAATGTTTGTTTTTGTGTTAAACCGTTTGTCCTCAAAGATCGCTTTTGTCCTCATAAAACACAACATTTTAATGTTTGTGTTAAACCGTTTGTCCTCAATGATCACTTTTGTCCTCATAATACACAACAATTTAATGTTTGTGTTTGTGTTAAACCGTTTGTCCTCAAAGATCACTTTTGTCCTCATAATACACAACATTTTAAAGTTTGTGTTTGTGTTAAACCGTTTGACCTCAAAGATCACTTGTGTCCTCATAATACACAACATTTTAATGTTTGTGTTTGTGTTAAACCTTTTGTCCTCAAAGATCACTTTTGTCCACATAATACGCAACATTTTAATGTTTGTTTTTGTGTTAAACCGTTTGTCCTCAAAGATCGCTTTTGTCCTCATATAACACAACATTTTAATGTTTGTGTTAAACAGTTTGTCCTCAATGATCACTTTTGTCTTCATAATACACAACATTTTAATGTTTGTGTTAAACCGTTTGTCCTCAAAGATCACTTCTGTCCTCATAATACAAAACATTGTAAAGTTTGTGTTTGTGTTAAACCGTTTGTCCTCCTAAATCAATGTTGTCCTCATAATACACATTTTAATGTTTTTGTTAAACCGTTTTTCCTCAATCACTTTTGTCCTCATAATACGCAAAATTTTAATGTTTGTGTTAAACCGTTTGTCCTCAAAGATCACTTTTGTCCTCATAATACACAACATTTTAATGTTTGTGTTTGTGTTAAACCGTTTGTCCTCCTTAATCACTTTTGTCCTCATAATACTCATCATTTTAAAGTTTGTGTTTGTGTTAAACCGTTTGTCCTCAAAGATCACTTTTGTCCTTATAATACACAACATTTTAAAGTTTGTGTTTGTGTTAAACCGCTTGTCCTCAATGATAACTTTTGTCCTCATAATACACAACATTTTAATGTTTGTGTTTGTGTTAAACCGTTTGTCCTCAAAGATCAGTTTTGTCCTCATAATACACAACATTTTAAAGTTTGTGTTTGTGTTAAACTGTTTGTCCTCAAAGATCACTTTTGTCCTCATAATACACAACATTTAAAGTTTGTGTTTGTGTTAAACCGTTTGACCTCAAAAATAACTTTTGTCCTCATAATACACATTTTAATATTTGTGTTAAACCCTTTGTCCTCAAAGATCACTTTTGTCCTCATAATACACATTTTAATATTTGTGTTAAACCCTTTGTCCTCAAAGATCACTTTTGTCCTCATAATACACAACATTTTAATGTTTGTGTTTGTGTTAAATCGTTTGTCCTCAAAGATCACTTTTGTCCTCATAATACACAACATTTTAACGTTTGTGTTTGTGTTAAACCGTTTGTCCTCGATGATCACTTTTGTCCTCATAATACACAACATTTTAATGTTTGTGTTAAACGGTTTGTCCTCAAAGATCACTTTTGTCCTCATAATACACAACATTTTAAAGTTTGTGTTTGTGTTAAACCGTTTGTCCTCAAAGATCACTTTTGTCCTCATAATACTCAACATTTTAAAGTTTGTGTTTGTGTTAAACCGTTTGTCCTCAAAGATCACTTTTGTCCACATAATACGCAACATTTTAATGTTTGTTTTTGTGTTAAACCGTTTGTCCTCAAAGATCACTTTTGTCCTCATAAAACACAACATTTTAAAATCTGTGTTTGTGTAAAACCGTTTGTCCTCCTTAATCACTTTTGTCCTCATAATACACAACATTTTAATGTTTGTGTTTGTGTTAAACCGTTTGTCCTCAAAGATCACTTTTGTCCTCATAATACACAACATTTTAAAGTTTGTTTTTGTGTTAAACCGTTTGACCTCAAAGATCACTTTTGTCCTCATAATACACAACATTTTAATATTTGTGTTAAACCCTTTGTCCTCAAAGATCACTTTTGTCCTCATAATACACAACATTTTAATGTTTGTGTTTGTGTTAAATCGTTTGTCCTCAAAGATCACTTTTGTCCTCATAATACACAACATTTTAACGTTTGTGTTTGTGTTAAACCGTTTGTCCTCGATGATCACTTTTGTCCTCATAATACACAACATTTTAATGTTTGTGTTAAACCGTTTGTCCTCAAAGATCACTTTTGTCCTCATAATACTCAACATTTTAAAGTTTGTGTTTGTGTTAAACCGTTTGTCCTCAAAGATCACTTTTGTCCACATAATACGCAACATTTTAATGTTTGTTTTTGTGTTAAACCGTTTGTCCTCAAAGATCACTTTTGTCCTCATAAAACACAACATTTTAAAATCTGTTTGTGTAAAACCGTTTGTCCTCCTTAATCACTTTTGTCCTCATAATACACAACATTTTAATGTTTGTGTTTGTGTTAAACCGTTTGTCCTCAAAGATCGCTTTTGTCCTCATAATACACAACATTTTAATGTTTGTGTTTGTGTTAAACCGTTTGTCCTCAAAGATCACTTTTGTCCTCATAATACACAACATTTTAAAGTTTGTGTTTGTGTTAAACCGTTTGACCTCAAAGATCACTTTTGTCCTCATAATACACAACATTTTAAAGTTTGTGTTTGTGTTAAATCGTTTGTCCTCAAAGATCACTTTTATCCTCATAATACACAACATTTTAAAGTTTGTGTTTGTGTTAAACCGTTTGTCCTCAATGACCACTTTTGTCCTCATAATACACAACATTTTAATGTTTGTGTTTGTGTTAAACCGTTTGTCCTCAGTGATCACTTTTGTCTTCATAATACACAACATTTTAATGTTTGTGTTTGTGTTAAACCGTTTGTCCTCAAAGATCACTTTTGTCCTCATAATACACAACATTTTAAAGTTTGTGTTTGTGTTAAACCGTTTGACCTCAAAGATCACTTTTGTCCTCATAATACACAACATTTTAATGTTTGTGTTAAACCGTTTGTCCTCCTAAATCACTTTTGTCCTCATAATACACAACATTTTAATGTTTGTGTTAAACCGTTTGTCCTCAAAGATCACTTTTTTCCTTATAAAACACAACATTTTAATGTTTGTGTTTGTGTTAAACCGTTTGTCCTCAAAGATCACTTTTGTCCTCCTAATTTACAACATTTTAAAGTTTGTGTTTGTGTTAAACCGTTTGTCCTCAAAGATCACTTTTGTCCTCATAATACACAACATTTTAATGTTTCTGTTAAACCGTTTGTCCTCAATCACTTTTGTCCTCATAATACGCAACATTTTAATGTTTTTGTTTGTGTTAAACCGTTTGTTCTCAAAGATCACTTTTGTCCTCATAATACACAACATTTTAATGTTTGTGTTTGTGTTAAACCGTTTGTCCTCAAAGATCACTTTTGTCCTCATAATACACAACATTTTAAAGTTTGTGTTTGTGTTAAACCGTTTGACCTCAAAAATAACTTTTGTCCTCATAATACACAACATTTTAATATTTGTGTTAAACCCTTTGTCCTCAAAGATCACTTTTGTCCTCATAATACACAACATTTTAATGTTTGTGTTTGTGTTAAATCGTTTGTCCTCAAAGATCACTTTTGTCCTCATAATACACAACATTTTAACGTTTGTGTTTGTGTTAAACCGTTTGTCCTTGATGATCACTTTTGTCCTCATAATACACAACATTTTAATGTTTGTGTTAAACCGTTTGTCCTCAAAGATCACTTTTGTCCTCATAATACACAACATTTTAATGTTTGTGTTTGTGTTAAACCGTTTGTCCTCAAAGATAACTTTTGTCCTCATAATACACAACATTTTAAAGTTTGTGTTTGTGTTAAACCGTTTGTCCTCCTAAATCACTTTTGTCCTCATAATACACAACATTTTAATGTTTGTGTTAAACCGTTTGTCCTCAAAGATCACTTTTGTCCTCATAAAACACAACATTTTAATGTTTGTGTTTGTGTTAAACCGTTTGTCCTCAATCACTTTTGTCCTCATAACAAACAACATTTTAATGTTTGTGTTTGTGTTAAACCGTTTGTCCTCCTCAAATCACTTTTGTCCTCATAATACACATTTTAATGTTTGTGTTTGTGTTAAACCGTTTGTGTTTGTGTGTGTGTCTTACCTCTCTCCAGTGAATCTCCGAAGATCCGTGTGTGTGTGTGTGTGTGTGTCTTACCTCTCTCCAGCGATTCTCCGAAGATCCGTGTGTGTGTGTGTGTGTGTGTGTCTTACCTCTCTCCAGCGATTCTCCGAAGATCCGTGTGTGTGTGTGTGTGTGTGTGACTTGCCTCTCTCCAGCGATTCTCCGAAGATCTGTGTGTGTGTGTGTGTGTGTGTCTTACCTCTCTCCAGCGATTCTCCGAAGATCTGTGTGTGTGTGTGTGTGTGTGTGTATGTGTCTTACCTCTCTCCAGCGATTCTCCAAAGATCCGTGTGTGTGTGTGTGATTGTCTTACCTCTCTCCAAGCGATTCTCCGAAGATCCGTGTGTGTGTGTGTGAGTGTGTGTGTGTCTTACCTCTCTCCAGCGATTCTCCGAAGATCCGTGTGTGTGTGTGTCTTACCTCTCTCCAGCGATTCTCCGCGTGTGTGTGTGTGTGTGTCTTACCTCTCTCCAGCGATTCTCCGAAGATCCGTGTGTGTGTGTGTCTTACCTCTCTCCAGCGATTCTCCGAAGATCCGTGTGTGTGTGTGTGTGTCTTACCTCTCTCCAGCGATTCTCCGAAGATCCGCGTGTGTGTGTGTGTGTCTTACCTCTCTCCAGCGATTCTCCGAAGATCCGTGTGTGTGTGTCTTACCTCTCTCCAGCGATTCTCCAAAGATCTGTGTGTGTGTGTGTGTGTGTGTGTGTGTGTGTGTCTTACCTCTCTCCAGCGATTCTCCGAAGATCCGTGGGTGTGTGTGTGTGGGTGTGTGTCTTAGAATTCAAAGGTACAGCACGCACATCCTAAACCTTAAAACTGGGTGCTGGGCAGACAAGTAATTGCAAAGGTAAACAATGAGTCCACACACCAGAAAATGCTCCTTAGCAGTTTTAATGATTGCTCACCACGTTGGTGGGCAACGATTAAAATTGCTAAGGAGCATTTTCTGGTGTGCGGACTCATTGTTTACCTGTGTGTGAAGATCCGTGAGTGTGTGTGTGTGTGTGTGTGTGTGTCTTACCTCTCTCCAGCGATTCTCCGAAGATCCGTGTGTGTGTGTGTGACTTACCTCTCTCCAGCGATTCTCCGAAGATCTGTGTGTGTGTGTGTGTGACTTACCTCTCTCCAGCGATTCTCCGAAGATCCGTGTGTGTGTGTGTGTGACTTACCTCTCTCCAGCGATTCTCTGAAGATCCGCGCGCGCGCGCGTGTGTGTGTGTGTCTCTTACCTCTCTCCAGCGATTCTCCGAAGATCCGTGTGTGTGTGTGTGTGTGTTTTACCTCTCTCCAGCGATTCTCCGAAGATCCGTGTGTGTGTGTGTGTGTTTTACCTCTCTCCAGCGATTCTCCGAAGATCTGTGTGTGTTTGTGTGTCTTACCTCTCTCCAGCAATTCTCCGAAGACTTGTGTGTGTGTGTGTCTTACCTCTCTCCAGCGATTCTCCGAAGATCTGTGTGTGTGTGTGTGTGTGTGTGTGTGTGTGTTTGTGTGTCTCTTACCTCTCTCCAGCGATTCTCCGAAGATCCGTGTGTGTGTGTGTTTTACCTCTCTCCAGCGATTCTCCGAAGATCCGTGTGTGTGTGTGTTTTACCTCTCTCCAGCGATTCTCCGAAGATCCGTGTGTGTGTGTGTGTTTGTGTGTCTTACCTCTCTCCAGCAATTCTCCGAAGACTCGTGTGTGTGTATCTTACCTCTCTCCAGCGATTCTCCGAAGATCTGTGTGTGTGTGTGTGTGTGTGTGTGTCTTACCTCTCTCCACCGATTCTCCGAAGATCCGTGTGTGTGTGTGTGTGTCTTACCTCTCTCCAGCGATTCTCCGAAGACTCGTGTGTGTGTGTGTGTCTTACCTCTCTCCAGCGATTCTCCGAAGATGTGTGTGTGTGTGTGTGTGTGTGTGTGTGTGTGTGTCTTACCTCTCTCCAGCGATTCTCCGAAGATCCGTGGGCATGTTTGTGTGTCATATCAGGACACAACTCTGTATAATGACATGGGTATGACACAGGCATTACAAGGAGAGGGTGACTTATGAGGACATAACCCATGTCCCCATTTTTCAAAACACTTATAAATCATACAGAATGAGTTTTTTTGAGAAAGTAAAAATGCACAAAGTTTCCTGTGAGGGTTAGGGTTAGGTGTAGGGTTGGTGTAGGGCCATATAATATACAGTTTGTACAGTATAAAAACCATTACGCCTATGGGATGTCCCCACTTTTCACAAAAACAAACGTGTGTGTGTGTGTGTGTGTCTTACCTCTCTCCAGCGATTCTCCGAAGATCCAGGTGTGTGTGTGTGTGTGTGTGTGTGTGTCATTCACCAGAGTACACATCAGTAAACTGAGGGCCACCTTGACAATTTATGACTTTTTTTTACGTCCTCATTTGTTTGACCATATAATAGCATTTAGCATGCACTAAAATGGTGTTTGGCCTTAAAATCTCAATTATCCCAAAAATGCACTTTTACGTGATTAAGTGTCTATAGTGTGTGTAATGTTGTGTAATGTTGCATGAGCAGTTTGATATGGGGAGACGGGTTCATGCTTAAATATTCAAAAGTGCGGACCTTTTGCCATTAAAGACTGTAGTTAATACTTTGCCCATAATATCGCAGTGAAAGAAAAAAAAATGTTATCTAGGTATGCTAATAATAACTAAGGATCAGAAAGAAATGTGTAATCTTAATTACAAACTCCTTATTGATAAAACAGTAAAAGATGTAGTGGCTACACAGATCAGGATTATTTGTCTCTCAGTCTGATCCACATTATACTGAACATTTGTTAATGAACACATGATAAAGGGGGGCTTCATCTTTTGGAGTACAGTACTTTAAATTACACTTTCATGATCAATTAGCTTAAACAGTTTAGAAAGAACCTAGTGTCTTTGTGGAACTTTATTTCCAGTTATGTTTTGTTGTTTGTTTATGTTTATGCTTATGTTTCTGTTTATATTTTCTTCTCATGTGTAACTGTAAGACTGATAAAGCACCAGCTATATGATCTGATCTCCATAGACAGGTTCTCAGGGCTGGTTGCTAATATTCAAGACCCTTTTATTTAGAATAACTGTAGTGTGTTTGGTACAAGAGTAAATACTTATTTTTTCAGAATTGGTTTGATTAAAAAACATACTGTTGATCAGTCAGTTCATGATCTCAAGGATTGTTATTTTCATATTAAGAATTTTTAGATTACTCTCAATTTCCTGTCTCTCCAAAATAATTGTCCATAGTTATGAGGTCAGATGTAGCTGCTTTACTGAGAGGTGTCCATGCTTTGTCACCCGTTTCTCCTAATCATATTGCACTACGTAAACATAAAACCATGTCGGCATTTGTAGTCAGAGAAACTTTACTTTACTCTACACTGCTCAAAACTCACGTTTTTGTGAATGTGTCATCAGTGGCACATTCTGTAAATATGTAAATGTATTTACAGGCTGTGAGTCAGAAGCACCAGACCTTGCAAAGTTGGAACTGCCTCACTTTATAGAAACAGACACTGTAGGCTACACTAACAGGAAACAGTCCTCCATAAAATACACTGCACACATCTAAATATTTGGGTTGAACTGTACTGTAACAGTGTTGAAATTCAACTTAACCACTGATTTAGTTGTGTCCTCATTTGGAAGGCCAAACAAAGTTGCTTCTCTTTCACAATGAAACACACAGCGACTCCACGACACGTCATCAGTGGCAACAGAGAGAATAAACGTTACACCTTCTTTCTTTGCATGGGCGGCGTTATGCAAATCTTCTCACACAGTGACGTAGACATGTGTTGCATGTTACTGTAGAACGAGGTGTTTTAGGAGGATGTGGCTGAATCTTAACTTTTATAAAGAATATCTCCTTGGTTTTGAGACTTTAGTCTTTGCAACTTTACAGATCTTCTTTATGCACCAGGACAGGGGTAGGCAAGTTCAGTCCTAGAGAGCCACAGTCCTGCACAGTTCAGCTCCAAAACTCACCTGCCTGTACCTTATTAATACTGAATGGATTGATGAGCTTGTTCAGGTGTGTTTGATTAGGGTTGAAGCTGAACTCTGCAGGTCTGCGGCTCTCTAGGACCGAACTTGCCTTACCCCTGCACCAGGAGCTTGTAACACACCAAAGGGAAAGGAATCGCATCATATGAACCCTTCAAATTATATTTCATACTATTCATTAATGAATGTCTGCTTTAGGTATACATTTCATTTAGAACTGTGGGCAAAATAAATTATGGAAACAGTATTATCACAATATCTGACAGTTAAACATAATACTTCTGTCATTCAAATTAATTTCAGATTTTGTTTATTTCGTGTTTTCTCACATTCAACGTACGAGTGTAGCGAGGCATAGAGTTTGATCCTGTGGTCCCTTCAGATAAAATGTTAAACAGGTAATAAACCATCAATCAGTGAGAATTAAATGTGTTTTTTAAGAAATTAAGCTAGTTTATTTATTTTGTAATAATAAAAAAATTGAAATTACTATAATGTTCAAACCACATTGGTTAGAATTTATCATTTGTATCATAGCCAAATGAAATTTGTTTTACCACAAAAAGTGCATGATTCCATAAATTAATTTACACTTGGATTTATGTTAATCATAAAAGAACTGCTTTAACAAGAGATCTCTCTGCTAACTGAATCGATCCTTGTCTGTCACGTGACGTTCAGTCAGCAATACAGCTGAAAGAACACAATGCGAGATTTATTCGCACGTGATGTATTTTTATTTTTTTGCTTTATATTTTTAGGCGTCTCTTTACAGCAATGATAGGAAAATGTGTTCATGAGGAGTAAGTGCTTTACTGCTGTTTATTTTAAACAAAAATGGACGGAAATACAACTTCAATGTGCAATCCAAAAACGTCACAACGTCATTTACATACACAAGTCGGCGGATGACAAGTGCCGATGACATCACCTCACTTATCCTCAATTTCCCGCGAAAGACCTACAGCTGTGATTAATGAGCAGAGGTGAGTTGTGATCATATACTGCATAAAACAGCTTCTGATCTAAAATTTATGACAACGAAATTGAAATGTTAAAGGTAGTAGGATTTTAATATCGTTGATAAGTGCATAATCATATATCTAGGAATGTGTTTCCTTGTCCAATATATGCCAGCTTTCATCGCATTCCTTTGATGATTTGTTGTATAGATATTTTTTGCTTTGGAATGTAGGCATTGATCAATATGAATATCGTGTAATAGTAGATATAACTGGTTAGATGACATATTAACAACAGGACTTGAATCAGGTTGAGTAAATGGTTTCTCACGGTCACGTGTTGCGTGAAATAATCTCATCAATAAACGATTAAGTATAAATTATGATTATCTACAAAATATGGTGTTGTAAAGTATTGTAATATTCTGTTAATTAGCTGTAATAGACTAATTAAAATAATTAATATGTTGATTACTTAACAGATATTTACTAGTGGGATTATTGGGGACACATGTTATATGTATTGTATATTTAAACCATAGATGCACAGAACTATATTTATGTATGAAATGTGAACACGCATGTAAAAATTCAGCTAAAGTAATTTCTTTCTGATAAATTATTTTATTTTTTACATAACATCATCCTACATAATGTAAAGAACATGAAAATATAACCTTGATATCTCTAATATTGATTGAGAAGATATCCATTTAAATCATAGTGATATTTATAGGTGAAATTAAAATGTTATGCTTGTTATTCTTAGATCTTATAAATAGATTTTGAGACTAGCCTGGTTTTCAAAGACAGTCAAAAATGAGCATTAGAAATGTGTGTTTGCAGGGTATTATGTAGACATAAAGATAGAAATCCTCTTCATTTTGAACCAGAACTCCACTCCCCTAGAAATACACTTCCATTATCTACTCTACTGTTCTGCTTGATTCACTCAGATATATGAGCTTGATTAATCTATAAATATGTGTGAGTGAAGTGAAGTGACATTCAGCCAAGTATGGTGACCCATACTCAGAATTTGTGCTCTGCATTTAACCCATCCGTAATGCACACACACAGAGCAGTGAACACACACACACTGTGAGCACACACCCGGAGCAGTGGGCAGCCATTTATGCTGCGGCGCCCGGGGAGCAGTTGGGGGTTCGATGCCTTGCTCAAGGGCACCTAAGTCATGGTATTGAAGGTGGAGAGAGAACTGTACATGCACTACCCCCACCCACAATTCCGTCCGGCCCGAGACTAGAACCCACAACCCTTCGATTGGGAGTCCAACCCTCTAACCATTAGGCCACGACTTCCCCGTGTGTATATCATGTATGAATGTGTATGTATTTCATGTATTCTATATTTATTTCCAGTCACTGGATTGAGACAGCATGCTGGCTGCACACAGGGGCAGAAGACGCACCAAACCGCTTTAGGATGTTGAGCATCACATTTATTGCAAAACAGACAAGACTGGGCTTCAAGAGAAATTTATGAATAAATATAAAGGCAAGATGTTTCCATATTCATTCATATTCAATTTACCAATAACAATAATGGCCACTTAATATCAGGTTCATAGGTTGCCAGTATAATAATATTTACTGATGCAGTCAAATTTCATAATGTAGCTATAATAAACTATATTTGTGTAAATGTATGGAATGACAGCCCTGTGCTGCAGCCATATATAAGTCTGCATATGTATAATATAATGTAAAAGTAGCACAACAAACTTCTTCATTTTAGTGTGAAAATTAAATAGTTGTACAGTTTTAAAGGAAGTTTCTTTAATAATAATAATAATAGTTCACGTTACAGGGACTGCTGAGCTGAGTTTTCTCCTTGGATGAGTTCTTCAGAGGAGATTTTGTTCTTGAGTACAGAGCTGAACTGAGTTCACAGGAGAGTCTTGCTCAGGCTGAAGTCTACAGTGAAGTTCAGAACACATTCGTGTTGGATTTTCAGTGGCATGGCAGACATTGGTGGTGAGTATACATCGCGTCATAATCGTAGATCAGGGGTGCTCAACCCTGCTCCTGGCGATCGACTGTCCTACAAAGTTGATCACCAATCCTAATCAAACACACCTGAAGCAACTAAATAAGGTCTTCAGGCTCACTTAAAAATTAAAGGCAGGTGTGTTTGATTAGGGTTGGAGCCAAACTTTGCAGGACAGTCGATCGCCAGGAACAGGGTTGGACACCCCTGTCGTAGATGAATCGCATTCGGTTATGAACGCAATATTGCATAGTCATATGCATATGGTCAGTGAACTACGGCTCCATTTGAAAGCAGGTGATGGACATTTACTGCTAATCACAGAACCAGCTTTACTGACAAGACACGCATGACGATCACATGTGATTAATCCTGCAGCCCTAGCTAGGGCCTATATTTGATGCCTGCAGGACTCTATTCCACTTCATCCATTCAACAGATTCAGCACCATCGCCACGGACAGCTTCTGGTAGAGTCGCACGTAAGGTATATCTTAAACAGCTTCCTATAAGGTATGGTTGGGGGAACACTCCTAGAAATGGTATTTAGTTAAGTTATACGTTAGGAGTCTTTATAGCGACTCTAAGAGACAACGTTATCGAGAAACGCAGCCCTGAAATTATACTAGATCAGCTGAGTGGTGGGCTGTGTTTCTCGATAACGTTGTCTCTTAGCGCACTATGAAGAATCTTAAGGTATAACTGTAACGATGTATAAAAACTTTCATAGTCACTGGAAGGAGAAGGCGGGAACCGGCGGACATTTAAATTAAAACTTTAATAACAAAATAAACGCAAAACAGCTCGACAGCCCCTCACGGACGACTGCCGCACACAAACAAAACCAAGCCACAAAATAAAATCCAGGCCTGGTCCTCTCTCGTCCTTCACTGTCGTCGCTCCTCTTTAGTATCCTGCGATCTCCACAATAGAACACACTTCATGGTTAATGTTGAGAGTCAGTGAAAATGAAGTGTCAAAATGAAGTGTCAGCTATAATCATCAAAATTAAAAGAAATAAACATTTGAAATATATCAGTCTGTGGGTAATGAATAAACATAATATACAAGTTTCACTTTTTAAACGGAATTATTGAAATAAATCAACTTTTTGATGACTAATTAAATGACCACCACCTGTATCTTGCTGGGCAGACCAACTGCCTCCTAACAAACGCTTTTAGATCTTTTGATTGGACTTTGACTTTGATTGGAGTTGCAGCCGTCTTGTGATCACATGTGCCATCAAACTACAGCAAAAGCAAGAACAGATCAACTACTCAGATCAGACGCTGATGCTGCCCTCAAACCAGCTGTGCAGGCCTTCATGACGACACTTCATTCTAACTGACTCTCAACATTAACCATGAAGTGTGTTCTATTGTGTTCTGATCAGTGTTGTCACGGTACCAAAATTTCAGTATTGGTAACGATACCAGTGAAAATCCACGGTTCTCGGTACCAATTTCAGTACCAAAGCAAAACACAAAAATATGCTAATTAAGAAAAAATAAAAAACTTTTTATCACTAAAAATAAAACCAATGCCATTTTTTATACTTATTTATAATTGTGTTTAAAGTTTTTCTACAAGTTATATAATTATGAAAAACAGTAAACAAGTTTCACCCAAATTTCTTTTAATGTATGAAATTTAAACACATTTTATTTTTGGTAAATAAAGGAGATTTGCTATTAAAATCAAAACACGGAAAATAATATTGTGTTATTTTATTTCTTTGAAAAATTAAGTTTTATTATTTTTTTCAACAGTAGTAGCAGTATCACAGACATTTTACTAAATAATAGCAATATTTAGTAGCACAATGCCTTTTTGTAAAAATGAACTTTTAATGAATTTATTTGTCATTTTTACTGAACTTAAGACTGGTGGTGATGCTTAAGATATTTTTGGTGATGGAGGGTTTCTGTAAAAAAAAAAAAATGGTAATAGATCATATGAATTATTATTAAAAGATAATACTGCTACTAATTCTACTACCATACTAACAATATACAATGCACTATGGATTAATGAGCTGCTTGGTTCATGAATATTAATCACGTTGTCTGCGTTCGGTCAAACTTATTTGCTGAAATCAAAACAGGGACGGTACTATTGAGCGCCAGCCAATGAAATTGCCATTTGCGCATTAGCACCGCCCACTACTGGAAAAACCGGCATATCATCTTCTTGTTCGAAAAATATGAATAATTCTAAATGTACTTCATTATTTTGACGGGAGAAGACAACAAAGAATAGAGATCGCTAACACATGTGACCAACTGGCAGGCAACGTCATCAGAACGCAAAGAATTATGGGTATGTTTGGCCAGTTAACATGGTCTGGCATAGGAGGCTAGTGTTCTGGCATGAAAATAATGAAAAATTAGCGTGATAAACAGAATATAATCCTACAAAATGATTGTCAGAAAACATTGTCAGACCATAATGCCTAAAACTAAATCCTAATGCATGGCCATAATGTATATAATGAAAAAATCTAAAGATTGTTATGAAAATGAAAAAATTTAAATCTGACATAAAAATATATCTATGAAAACATGAAGGCATGATTAGAACAGGTTAGATTATTATTATGATCAAGCAATGTTATTAATAAAGGAGCAAGAAATATCTGCCTGAGGGGAAGAGTGTACCAATAAACGGAAGCTAATTCTATCTATGACACATCCTATCATAAATCAGATAACCGAGATACATATCAGACGTAACATTACAACTTGTATCAGCACAATAGGATGCTAAGTTATGCGTTAGACCGAGAGAGAGAGAGAGAGAGAGAGAGAGAGAGAGAGAGAGAGAGAGAGAGAGAGAGAGCGCGCGCGAGCTCCCTTTGATGCGTTTTCATGACAGCGCGCTGAAAGATGGGCAAGGACAGATTTTACTATAGATTCCTATAAAGTTCTCATTATAAATGTATGGCAGATTTGTGCTATATTATCAATCTTCGTTATTAAGTGTAATAGGTGTAACTAAGTTTTATTTTTAAGTTAAGTTTTATTTTCCATAAACCACCTGTGCGTTTTCGAAGGCATATGAATTGCATTATGCCCACAAATATGACGGGAAAAAAACCTTGGCTGCATTATTATAACATCAATAATAAAATAATAACAATAATAATAGAAAAATAAAACATCGGGCATTGCTTATATGAGCATGAAACGAATCGCTGATAGGCAGCGATTTCAGCATAACTGTTCATGTTAATTAATCAGACGTAGACTAGCTCTTGTAACTTTTATCTGAAAAAAATTTGCAGATGCAGATGTGAACTTTACCGAAAGTGTAACTCCGATTGCGCTTTACAAACACGAAAGTACAATAAATTCACATTAGTGTCACTATCGTTATTTTTTATGTATTCTAATATTTAATTAATATTTTGTATTCAGTTTGCACATTCTGATCAACCAAAATATTATTTAACAGCATGGAAATCACTGATTATTGCTAAATAATTGAATAAGATTTAAAATATAGATAAAAACTATGACACAAATAATTTTGATTTCGTCATCTCTAAGAATATAATTAGGCTACAAATATATCCAGTGCATTTTTATTTTATAAAAGACCATTTCATTATTTGTCTGTTATTTAAAAATTAACACACAAATATATATATGTATATGTATATATATATTATTATTATTTTTATTTATTTTATTTTTTTTTGGCTACTTTATTCAAGTGCTTTTTTTTTTTAACACAACATTGTCTTCCAGTATAACTTTAGCAGCATATTTTGAACCAGCGGTGAAACGTAGTTTTTAAAAGATAAAGAAAACAGTTCACCAAGTTTAACCAACTATTATAAGGTATAAAACAGAGGCCAAATAGCCTAGATATTTTAACTATGGCTAAAGCTCAAAACTGAAATAATAATATTTAAAAAAATCATATTATATTTACCATGACCGGTGAAACATTCAAATGTCTATTCAAAAAGAAAAGTCGGTCTACGTGCTCAGATGAGAGCCGAGTGCGCAACCTGTTCACGTTTAGTGGAATAAATTTGCCCCGCTCGAACAGATTTTGCAGGAACAGCCAGGTACTGGACAAGTAAACCTGCTCTGTCCCCGAAACTAATGCAGCAAATATTTCACCACCATTTCAGCGAATAGCTTTGTTGTCTTCTCGGTTCTGCCTGCGTTGCATTTAGGTCTTAAGGCAAGTGATTCAATGCTTGTCTGAGTTGCCGCTCTTTTATCGCCAGATATTTTATGTACACATTTTAGATGATAGCGCATTGTATTTGTTGTAGATTTGTGTGACAGCTTGGCGCTGCACAGCTTACCCTGAACTGTATTTTCATCAAAGGGAAACCAGCCATCACTATGTGACTTTGAGGCCATGATTATCTGTCTTCTTACGTCTTTTGAGGTATCAAGTGGGAAGCTAACCAATCAGAGATCAGGGCGCCGCCCAACATGCTGCAATAACCAATAAAAAAAAATTAAAAATAATTTCGATCATCGCTGTCGCGGTCGAGTACTCGATTACTCGATCACTGTTGCCCATCCCTAATGTGAAAAGGCTGTGTTGTTGTGCTTTTGCAGACAGCCTAAAGAGCTTGATGACCTGTTTGCTTGCGATAATCAGAACTGTCTTATACAGTGGTTCCATTTAGACTGTGTGGGACTCAGCAGCGCACCAGCCAGAGAAGAGTCATGTCCCAGCAAGCACAGAACGTTCCCGTATGGTTCCCATTTGGTTATTTTTTTGGGAACCAAACAAGAACGTTCTGGGAACGTTCCCTCTAGGTTATTTTTCAGTTTAATTTATAACCTAAGGAGAACGTTCTGGAAACGTTCCCTATAACTTATTTTTAGGCTCTATTTTTCTTAAACCAATTGAAAGGTTGCAAATGTTTTGTGCTTCAACAGCAGTGATCAAATGCTTAATTACATGACCATTATCAGGCGGTAGCGGGCGCTCATTGATTGGCAAAGTCGTTAATTAAATATTTCTGCAGCCTGTTTTCTTTTGTATTTACTTTTAAAAACAAGAACTATAATTAAATAAAAAGATGATTGCAAAGATCGCTTTCAAAACCTTTTAAATGTATAGTTATATTACATTTGATATTGACAAAAATGTAGTTTTTAGTGTTTCTTTTTTTAAATAGTGTATCGGACATAAAAGAGGTCATTCACAATGTTTTAGTCTTGCCTTACCATTTTCCTTGAAGGCCCCCAACATTGCGATCAGGTCTTAGCAAATTACTAGTCATTTTAAGAGTTTAATCAGGGGCCTGTACCATGAAGCCGGCAGATACTTCTTGACAATTTTAAAGTGCTAAATCCTTCACATGATTAACTGTAACATAAGTGGAATCAATTATAAGACTACATACAATTATATTATGTCAATGCATTTCTAGAATGAAATTATATGGGATACTTTTTTTTTACTTTTTTTTCTCAGAAGATGCCCACAAGCCCGGTATGATCAATAGTTGAAGGAAGTTATAACGTGAGTTCTCCAACACAACAGTGATGCTTTTGGGACAGATTTAGGTTGTAATGAAGTTTTAAAATAAAAAAAGTTTAAAATAAAGTCAGCACTTAACTGTTAGACAGACAAGCAATACACAAAATTTATGCTGTACATGAAATGATAATACAATTATAATGTGTGGTTTTTAAATTCCATTTAATTTCTGTTCTTGTCGTGAAATACAATTCAATTCAGTTCAGGAAGATTTTGAAGAAAAAAGAAAAAAATTGTTAGAAGAATGGAAGAAATCGATGGCTTGAAATCGAGACACACACACAAAATGTGTAAATCCAGAAGCACAGTATTTATTTGGAGGTGTTTGTTTGATTCATTCTGACCATGACCGTATCTGTTTAATCTGCTTATTTTTAAGTTACACAATACATTGATTAAAAAAGAGACTCAAACTTTTTGTTATGGTAGTATTATTTTATACAGAATCAATTATTTATAAATTTAGAAGAGAATAAATCTAGTGTTGAATTAAGGAATTTATTATTAATTAATTAATTAATTAAGGAAAACAAATATATTGATCTAATATATATATAGCACATTACTCTTAAATTAATTCAGCTTCAATTGCCAAATATATCGTACTTTTAAAATTAATAATACATTTAAAAAGGTATGAGTTCTATGCATATTTTGTAATAAAAAATAAAACAATTCCAAAAATTATGCAAAAAGACAAGGCCTTAGAGAATGCAGAACAAATGAATGAAATGCAAACCCATGTCACTGTAAAAGACAGACAGCCACACACACAGACCTCCTCCCCATATTTCCATGGAAACAATCATTTTGTTATAGTATTAGATTGCACTTCTTTGTCAGATATACTTTTTATCTGTTGTGCGCACACTTGTGAACAAGCCTTGTTGGACTGTTATGCAGAGATGTCACTGATTATGTACATACCGCAATCAACTGTGCCATCCATTCGCCTTCCACTCATCTGTGTCTTTCCTGACACCTTCCCTTGGTCTTTCAAAACTTTTAAAGGTTTCCACATTTAGCAGATCACAACCTGCAAAAATAATAAGAACAGATGAAATTATTATGATTATTATTAATTATAATATACAGGTAAACAAAAGGTCTTCAATAGTACTCATCTATACATAAAGCCATAAAATAATACAATTATTAACACTGAACAGGGTTAAATGCTTAGAGTATCACACACACCCCTATTTCAGCAGTGGTTAGTTCTCTCCGCAGTTGTAAAAACATGAAACATGTGAAAACATTTGCAAATATTCTCTTTCCCTCATTTTCTCTTACCGTTTCTCAGTTTTAGTCACACAGAATACAAATGATGACCACTCATGTTGGTAGACAAAGCTGTACATTTGCAATGTTTTCTCTGAATAATTAAATCCCTAAATAATTATAATACAAGTGTATTATATGGTTGTTAAGATCATAATATTGATTGTCCGGTGCCTCGTGAGAAGCACAAGAAAAGAAAAAACATAAAAAGCCCCACAGTGAATCAAATGAACCAGCAAAGCAAGTTTTTGAACTGAATCAAATGTAAATTTAGGTTAATTAGTATTATCACTTCTTTTATTCAGTCACTTTCCATCACAGAATCAATTTATATAACTAACTCAAACAAGTACTAACGTTTTAATAAATGCACACAGAAGGACACAAGGAAGATGGACTTACTTAGGGGTGGATAACTTTATGCACCACTGAGGCTTCAGGTGTATAAAGCAACTGACTGCGTGCATCAGACCTGCCTAGTTGTTTCAAAACAACAACAGAATTAGTTTCACTAAGGTTGTAGGTAACACTTTATTTTAATAGTTCACTTTAGACATTCTACTAACAGTACTGTAATTAACTTTGCAAACTACATGTTAACTAGCAGTCATGAGAGTATTAGTAGACTGTCTGCTTAATATCTTCCAACACTTAATTTTTATGGGTCCACAACATACTGACTATCATAAACTTTGCAAGTACGTCAACTTATTCTACTAACCCTAAACCTACCCTATCTGTTCTCGGAGTAAGACGACATGTAGTTGCAAATTACTGAGTAGTTGACATGTAGTTACAAAGTTACTTATAGAAAGTAGAAAGTCTAAAGTGGACTATCAAAATAAAGTGTAACCAGGTTACACTTTTCTTAAAGCATTTATTATTAAGGGACACTGACAGGTGAAAGGTTACTGACCTTTGCTACTTCACTCTTTGTTTAGTAAATGTTCAGTCTGAATTTTGTGAAGCCATTGAAGAGAATGATGGTTTCCCAAAGCACATCTCACTAGAAAAGAAGATGGGAAAACAGGTATGAGTTATACATTCAAATAAACATTTTTTTTCATGAACTACTCTTCAGGTAAAATGAAGGCAGGCTCCTTTAATTGCACAACAGGGCAAACATGAGTTTTTGGGTGCCTTTGCACTTCTAAATTCTTGATTTTATCTTTTAAAATAATTGATGCATTCACACAATGTCAACAATAACTTGACCCAATTCATTGTTTATTTTAAATAAATGCACAACCAAAATTTACTGAACCAACAGCTTCAACAACAAACAATATATTTATACAGCTAATAAACATATATTTTTTTACAAATATATTCTTGTTTTTATTCTGTCTCCCAATGTTTTCTATGTCTAAAAATATCCTTTATACGCTGATAGCTCAAGACCACACAAAAACTTGGAATCGACGCTTACCTCTCAACCATCAACAGTGATTGCGCTGCTAACGTTAGCTGAATCATCTTCATCCACTGCCTGCTCGCGTGCTTATCGCCACCTATCGCTCATTGTCAGGTGACGTCACACTCGTGGAACACGAAATGCATTATGGGTATAGCCGCCATTTGTAAGGTATCAATGCTAGTGTGTTCAATTGGGAGGATCGTGTTGGTCTTAAATGTGGTAAAATGGTACGTTCTTGTTGTGTGATAGGCTGCATATCTAGTCTCATGACAGAACGGGTCACGAAGCTCAGATGCTGAAATTAATGCAAGCGTCATGCGCTTCAGTCTATGTAGTAAACAAACCCGCACGTCTCTGCCATTCATTCACACAGAGACGCGCAGAACACGGATTCATATTTCAAACAACTTTTGCGGCTTAACATTTACAGATACTGGTCCATATGGAGATTTGATCTGATTAATTTATGCTAACTTTGACAAATTCCATGACTGTCCATATTAAAATGTAAGTTCCATTTCCATGACTGGATTTTGAGCTTCCGTCCTCGTTTTCTGCTTCGCGGAAATCATAGCGCTGAACCGGGTTTGAACGGGACCTCGGTACTACCGGTACTTAAAGAAACCTGGTACCGTCACATTTTTAAAAAAATTAGTACCGACTTGGTACCGAAGTAACGGGTCTTTTGACAACACTATACCATAAACAAGATAATTTACAATGTCTAAGTATGAGGATGAAGGTGGCAATGCGGGGTCAGCACTCCAACTTAATGCAGTCAGCTCATATTGATCTATGTTATGAATGGATGACAATTTCTCCATATAACGGTCCCTGGCATCTTTATTGAATTTATCTCGGTACGGCCTTTTCTCAATCTTCTTTTGCTTCTCCAGCTTTGCGAGTTATATTTACTTATTATCTAGATAGTTATCTAAGTAGTTATATTAGTTATTTATTCTATTATTTACTTCTATTCTTGTAATCGTGGTTGTTTCAGTCAATAGCGATACTTCAAAAATGGTGCCGCATTGACATCACACACAACAAAACCACGTGTCTGACAAAGACCGATAGGGTTGCTCAATTATATTTAACAAAGTGGGACTTTCAAACATGTAAGAAAAAGAAAGCGGAAAAAAGTATATTACTTATATTTTTGGTAACGACATTGCTTTGAATAAAGTATAGTAAAAAACAAACACTCCAGTATTAGAAAACCCCACATTTTTTTACGTTTAATGACAAGGTAACGCGGTGTGTCATTATATAAATGTACATTTATATATATTTTTTTTAATTACGATTTTTCTTCCCTCAATATTTAAGTTATTAATCGCCTGCCAAGCCCGCGAAACTGGGCAGCGGGCCTATATAAGCTGGGGTCTGTGCCCACCGCCCGGCACACAACCTGCCTAACGTACCCTTTGAGTGACATCACAGCAACTGCTTTTTCCTGAGGTGAATTACTTTTTACTTAACCAATTTCGGTAAATTAACGTACTTTTTAAAAGTATGGTCCGACAACAAAGTACATTAAATGTAAAACTATGAAACTATGTAATGTAATTATTTACCGTTTTTTTCATTCATGAAACGCATTAAACTATTATAAAAACTGGACTTTTTTTCTCCAGTAAATGTTGTTGTTGTTGTTTGTTGATACCACATCGCACGCTGGTCATTTGTACTTGACCCACACCTGTCTCCCGATCCTATCTCCCGTCACAGACTTTGCTAACGTTATATCACGCCCCCCTTGTCACAGAAAGGTAAGTTAAGTGTTCTTTAAATCTTTTAAACAGCAGCTAGCCTAACAAATCAAGGCTATCTATAACTTCTAGATGTTTTCTAGCATACACAAGGGGTGGTTAAATCATCTGGTCGCGACAGCGAGCGTTAAAAATGTAACAATATAACGTTATTTACATCCACTCACCACACAAAAAATGAGCACTGCACAGAGAGTTTGCTGTTGGTGTCCAGTCTGCCCTCTTGATTGCGTATTTGTACGTCCTGAGGTAACCTGTAAAATAATATTTTGGGGTCTCCTTTTTTGTTGTTGCACCCGTCATTGCACAACGTCATTGCTAATGGAGCCAATACGCTCCGTTTGAGAGACTCTCTTTCGTATGGGAGTTATCTGTCATGATAACGTTCAATGAAAAGAGATAAATCATACAACTATGCTTCATAATATCTTTAATTCATATGGAAAATATTGGGTTTTCACAGGTTTGACTGCGAGCGCGTGAGCTCCCTCTCTCACTCTCTCATACACACACAGGCACCGAGAGAGACTCCTAAACCTTCGATAATGAAATAATCACCTCTCATTTTGTTCAACTATAACAATAATACTAATAATAGTTAGTAGTAGTAGTAGTAGTAGTATAGTGGTTGTTATTATTCTAAATGTTTCTTAATGTGGATTATGTTTTCATCAGAGCCTTTGAGAATTTATACCATGCTAATAATTTATTCTCTCTTTATTTTCTCAGTGTCGATTTCCATCTGATTGTTGTAAGTCAACCTACATCTCTGATTTGCCAGATTCATCATAACATGCTAATTGATCAATATATCAATTAAAGCAACTTAATGTGGCAAGTTATAATCTTAATGAAGACATTAAAAGGATACTACTTTAAATAATTAAATGAATAGAATGGAATCCTGCACCTCTGATTTGCCAGTTTCATCATAACATATCAATTAATCAATAATCACTGATGGAACTGAAAACATTTGAATATGAACAGACATATTTTACTCATATTTGGTCCTTTCTCCCTTTTCCCTCTTTTGTTTGTCAACAGCAGCTACATACACCCCAAAGGCTCTTTTAAGAGCCACACCACGAGAGCATCTTTGGCTTTGTGAGTATATATTTTGACTGACTATCAGATACCTCTCAGTATTTTGGTTTAGATCAATCAAAAGCAACATCATGCAGCATGTTGTTAATGTCCAAATGAAGTCATTAAAGAGACGATTCTTTTATTATTGTTATTATTAATTAATTAATAGAATGGAATTCTGCATCTCTGATTTGCCAGTTTCATCATATTATTGAATTAATTAATAATCACTGTTGGAACTGAAAACATTCGAATTTGTACAGACATCTCACTCATATTTAGTCTTTTCTCCTTTGATATTCATAATAGCATAATTTGCAGCATTCATACAACATTTGTAATGTTGAGTACTTTAATGTTTATGAGTAATATATTATTATTTCTTTTTTCATGTAATAGTTTTTGCATCATCTTCCACTGTCTCCCCACCTCCTTTACATTTTTGTCTTGCCACATTCAGGGTAAGTAATATTCTTTATCTTCTTTATCTTCATGTTAAGGTGCTCTCAGTAATATTGGTTTATATAAACATGCATTCATATATTTATGAAAACTGTTATGTTTATAGTAGTGGTGGGCCGTTATCGGTGGTAACGTGCTGCGTTAACGCGAGACTCTTATCGGGTGATTAAAAAAAATATCGCCGTTAATCTATTCTCAAAGTTGGTTTAGGAGCTGGGTCTATACTAAATTTGTAATGTTGAGTACTTTAATGTTTATGAGTAATATATTATTATTTCTTTTTTCATGTAATAGTTTTTGAATCATCTTCCACTGTCTCCCCACCTCCTTCACATTTTTGCCTTGCCACATTCAGGGTAAGTAATATTCTTTATCTTCTTTATCTTCATGTTAAGGTGCTCTCAGTAATGTTGGTTTATATAAACATGCATTCATTTATTTATGAAAACTGTTATGTTTATAGTAGTGGTGGGCCGTTATCGGTGGTAACGTGCTGCGTTAATGCGAGACTCTTATCGGGTGATTAAAAAAAATATCGCCGTTAATCTATTCTCAAAGTTGGTTTAGGAGCTGGGTCTATACTAAGCAAGATATGATGACTTTCACCTTGATATTTTATATAACCGCCTGATATTTTAAATGAAAACTGTTATGTTTATAGTAGTGGTGGGCCGTTATCGGTGGTAACGTGCTGCGTTAAAGCAAGACTCTTATCGGGTGATTAAAAAAAATATCGCCGTTAATCTATTCTCAAAGTTGGTTTAGGAGCTGGGTCTATACTAAGCAAGATATGATGACTTTCACCTTGATATTTTATATAACCGACTGGCTAAAAAGATGCTCAGGACAGTTGACGGACCACTGCTGCGCATCGTCACGAAAGCTTATCTTTTACACGTGTTTTTACGCCTTACCGCTTGTCGATTTAAACATTAAAGCATCCAAACACAAGACGCGGAAAAGCTGAACGGAGTAGCTGGTTACTGCACACACGGAGAGAGAGCCGCATATCACGGACAGCGACAGTGTGTACTGCACCTGAACGAACAAATACAAATCGCAGTTAGAACAAACAAAAAGATGTGAAAGAGCCAAATTCAGTACTCGCGGTGTTCTGGTGTTCAGGGCTCACACAAAGAAAGGGGTCTCAAAACACTTGAACATCGAATTTGCTTATTTTTGCTCTTGTGCCGACAAATACATACAAAATATGTCAAAATATCCACCTGGGAAATTATGCTCGAAAAAACTGTCAGTTATTTCTTAAGTGAAAGTAAACAGTTGAGGAAAAAAATGGGATGTGTATTATATTGGATGCGTTCATCATCTCTTAAAGTGACCGCGCCTAATTTAGCTACTGGCTCCTGTAATGTTAATCCAAGAAAACGAAAGAAAATCACTCACTGCTCTTGATTGAATTTCTTTGTAGTTTTAACAGTCAAACCAAAAATTATTCAGACACCAGTAGGGCTGGGATAAACAATTATTTATTAATTTTTTTATCTAGCGTTTATTTTTTCGAAGCATTGATTAATCTAATGATTTATTTTTTCAGACCGATTCGATTTCATTATCTCCCCATTAATTGACTACTAACAATTTATACATGTTGATTTACATATCTGAATGAAAAAAAACATGAATTCCTTAACATTGCAATATATGTTTATTGCTCTAAAAATTACAAAATAAAAGACTGACTAAGAATGCATTACTTTGCACTTGTATAGAGATAGCATTCAATAAAACCTTGAAGCCTTGAAAACACATAGCTTACTGAAACAAGCTTACTGAACACATAGGGCCTAGCTTACTGAGAAAAAGTTCTTCTTTCAGATGAAAATAACAACAACTTGATGTCTAGCATTCAATAAAAAGGTCACACAAAATACTTGTTTAGAGCAATTGAAAGAATACAGTAACCAATGTAAACTTGAGGGCTTTAAGCTAATACAGAGAGTGCTTTTCCAAAAAAAATAATAAATAAAAATTAACAGTGTGAGCCAACAGACTGTCATGGAGAAAAAAATATCTCCGAATGCTCCATGTGAAACTTTGGCGTTCCGCCCTTTTTCTATCGTGTCTAATAATTTTGGTTAATATGCACGAGGGAGAGAGAGGGAGAGAGAGAGCGAGCAAGACAGCGCTCGTGTAGTTTGAAGACTGTGAGTGCGCGTGAAACTTTGCTGTTTCGCCCTTTTTATATCGTGTTTAATGATTTTGATTAATATGCACAAGGGAGAGAGAGAGCAAGAAGAAGCGCTCGTGTTGTTTGAAGACTGTGAGTGTGCACGCGCAGCCGGGGCTCTCTCTCGTACGCGCCCTGTCAGGCATCAAATAAGGCTTTGACAGCCGCAAAAAAAAAAAAAAGATCAATGCAGAAAAACCCCTGGATTAGTTACATAACGTTGGACAGAATGTTGATCCGGTGTCCTGACAATTTATCCTACCCTGTCAGATTTTCCTACCTGGGTTTACTGCGCACGCGCACATAAATATTGCGTCCTTTGCCTCATGCTAAACAACGATATTTCATGTATCTGCATTACTGTAAGGGTAGGTTTAGGGTTGGGGTAGGTGTAGACTTCAATAAAAATGCAATCTAATTGTATCTAAAATAATATTTATTGTTGGTTTCCTGTAGCTGTATCCCTTCTAGCTACAACCGTGAATATAACACATAATTACTGTATTTGCAGTACTGTAAGGGTATGATTAGGGTTGTGGTAGGTGTAGACGTTAATAAACCATAACTTTACAGTAGCATTTTTCATTGTGGAATTGTACTACCCACTGTTTTAGTGGGAGGTAGGAAAATCTGACAGCTTAGGACAAATTGACAGAACACCGGCCATCGCGTGTATTCAGCGCACATAAGGTAAACGTTTTGCAAACGTTTTTAGAGAAATAAAAACAGGTCGACGAATCGATGACCATATTTTCCGTTGACGTATTTTTCGTTGTCCCAGCCCTAGACACCAGATATAATTTTTGATATATATATATATATATATATATATATACACATACATACATATACAGGGCCGGCGCTCCGCACATGCACATCACGCACTGCGGCGTAGGGCACCAAGTGCTTGGGGGGGCACCAAAAAATCTGGGTCGTAAAAAAAAAACATCACAATAGGCTACTAGTATAAATAACAAATAAAATATTTCTAAAAGCATGTTAATATACAAAACCAATACAAAAGTAATATAGGCCTAGACCAAATTAGTCGAGAAAAAGGTGAATCTTTCTGCCAGTTTCCCTCTGGTGCCCCCCCCTTCCCCACCTCCCAGTGGTCTGTTCGATTATGTCTCAATCAATGTCAAATTTGGCAGATACCGACCTCAGACATGGTTTCGAAAAGGCACCAAGAGTCGGGGGCGGAAAAAAGAAGAGACAGCGGGATGACGCTCGCGCATCGCTTGCAGGTAAGAATGTTTTAAATAAAAATGTTAGTTTTAAAAGAACGCCGTTAGGTAACGACGTTATTTTTTCAGTAACGCGTAATCTAAGTAATTACTTTTCCCGTCGTTACAACGCCGTTAACGTTACTGAATGTTAAATGCGGTGCGTTACTATGCATTGATTTAATAAACTATGCAATCCGAATGCACCCCTGGCTCACACAGCGATGTGTTTCATGGTAGCCAATCAGAGCCAGTGTTTTTACACAAATGCCGACACATGCGGCTGCGCCAGTGGCGCCAAACACACACAGACATACACACACACACGCAACAGCTACACAGAGATTTGCAGCAGAGATGGCAAGATTGCGAGTCAGGAGCAATCCGATGAAAAGTTGGCATTTTCAAGGTGAAGATATAAGCACTACTTCAAATTCATTGTGGTCAAAGGCAAGAACGTGCATGTAATGTGTACATGCAATGTGTGACATGCATCTACAAAGCTAGTGGCCAAAAACACCCTTTCTTACAAAGATAATACTTGAAGTGCAGGATAAAACTCTTGCTGTCTGTTGACGTGCAATAAATATTGAAAGTTATGTACCTGTCTGTTCTACTCATTTCAACTGACTTGTGAAAACTGCAAAAAAAAAAAAGTACAAATTCTCTGACATGTAGCATTTTTTTCTTCTTTTTTTACAGTAATGCAAATAGTTACTTTCCCTGGTAACGAGTTACTTTTATTATAGAGTAATTCAGTTACTAACTCAGTTACTTTTTGGAACAAACACCGCCAAGCATTTGTGCTTAGGGCACCCAAATGGCTAGCGCCGGCCCTGTGTTTATATATATATAACAAAACTGTAATAATGTGAGAAATGTTGAAGGTGTCTGAATAAATGTAGGTTTGATTGTATATTTCATTTTTACATTGAAGACTATCCAGTGCTATTTTACATTTAATTATTTGGTTTCTGTACCTTGACATCTACAAACTTGAAAAAAACTTAAACATTGGTGTGAAACAGGCGTAAATGTTGTTTGCACCTTGTGCAATGTGGAATTAGTTTACAGCTTTTTCAAGCACTTTGTGATGCATTTTGGAAACAGGAGATGAGCCCTTTTTCTAATGCACCACCTAGCTTGATAAATGCCTTCTCAAAGACTTACTCTTTGTCAATTTTATTTGGGTAACACACATATTCTGAATGCCTTCGTCAGAATTCGAATGAGCCATTTTAATCTAGATTATTTTCAAGATCACAGTGAGATTAATCTAGATTTAAAAAATTAATCTATGCCTACCACTAGTTTATAGACAATTTCAACGGTTATTTGTATATTGTATTGTATATTTAAAGGATCCTGTAATTCCAATCATTGTTTATTTTTAGTTTATGGAAATACCTTAACTGTTGCCTTTTCAATAGACTTAAAAGGTATGCGCTCGTTTTGATAAACCTGACATTTAAAAATGGCACCACCGGAAATGCTTCAGGGCCAGACATGCGCAGTAGCATTCCAACGAGTTTATTTTTTAAGTTCTTGAAATGGTCTATATATTAAATATATTTTCAATATATATATATATATATATATATATATATATATATATATATATATATATATATATATATATATATACACTGTATTTTTGTGTATTTATATATAAATTTAATAAACAGTACTACACACACACACACACACACACACATTGTATTTCTGATATGGGAAATTGAAATTTCAACTAGTAAGAAATACATTTTTCATGTAAAAAACTGAAGACTAGCTGCAGTTGATGTAATGAAATATTGCAAAATATGCCAGTACCACATTTTCAACAAGTCCAATAATTTGAATTTAGAATGGATTCAAAAACCAAGAGGCAATGCTACACCAGCAGTGGAAATGTGCACGGAGATCACTGCATGAAAGGTGTATTGGAGAGGAGCCATCAGTTCATCCAGTAACACTTCAAGAAAGAATTCATGAAGAAAATTACACTGAAGACATCTGTGACATAAGTGTTAATGAAAGTGTAGAAATTGGGGTCAGTGGGGAGAGCTGCAGTTCAGGACCTGACATTGTGGCGATGTGTCCAGTGAGGAAAACTGGAATTCAAAAACTGAGGATGAAAACAAAGTGGGCCAAACTTCACTCTCAACATTTTTACAAGAATGGGCAACAAAACACCTCATCAAGCATAATGCCCTAGATGATCTCCTGAAAGGACTTTAAAAAAATGGACATCCAGAGCTTCGATCAACAGCAAGGACATTGCTGAAAACTCCAAGACTCATTAAATCAGTGGCAAAATCAGGAATGGAGTGTGTCCATTTTAATTTAAGAGAGAGCCTTCTTGAGCAGCTGCAGTGCTATCCAAGAGAGATTACAGAAGGAGTTAGCATATTGGAGCTATCATTTAATATAGATGGCCTGCCTATTTTTAAAAGCAGCAAAACCTATCTTTGGCCCATCCTCTGTGCCCTTCACCTGCCACCCATCAGTGTCTTTCCTGTCACACTGACACTGGGTCCCACCAAACCAACAAATTTGGATTTTACTGAAGAAGCCATAAAGGACATTCAGGAACTTCTGAACAATGGTTTGGATGGAAAATAAATAAAAATCAGATGTTTTGTGTGCGATGCACCCGCAAGAGCCATGGTAAAAAAAGATCAAATAGTATTCTGGGTACTATGGGTGTGATAGATGCACACAGAATGGCACATGGGTGGTTGGACGCGTGACCTACCCAGAGGTTGATAATCTCACTTTACGAAGCAATGACCCATTTCGCTCTGAAATGACTAGACGTCAAGAAAATGAGGACACTCCTGTGTCCCCCTTTTTGAGCCTCCCACTAGACATGGTACAGCAATTCCCAATTGATTACATGCACCAAGCTTGCCTGGGAGTAATGGAAAATACTAATAACAGTGTGGGTTACCGGAGACGGGAAAGTGAGAATGTCTGCTGGGCAAATAAACAATGTGACCCAAAGACTGCTGTCACTTCAAAAGGTCATTCCCAGCTGTTTTGCCAGGAAACCTAGAAATCTGGAAGACGTTGACCGGTGGAAGGCAACCAAACTGCGGCAGTTTGCTGTTTACACGGGAAAGATCGTGCTTAAAAGAATTCTGGCTGACCAGCTATATGATCACTTCATGGTCTTCAGTGTTGCCTTGAGTCTTCTGCTTTGCCCTACACTTGCAGTGGAACACAATAACTACAGCAAAGAGCTGATGAAATACTTTGTTGGAAAAGCAGGAGAATTATATGGAGACCACTTCATGGTTTACAATGTACATTCAATGGTGCATTTACCAGATGAGGCAATGGCTCATGGCAGTCTTGATGCCTGCAGTGCATTCCCTTTTGAAAACTATCTTGGGAAGCTGAAACAACTTGTAAGGTCAGGAAAGCAGCCACTTATTCAAGTGGTGAAACGGCTTGAGGAGATGTCAAAATCCCCATTGCCTGTGGAGGCCTCGGAGCCCAAATTCAAAAGGCCTAATAATGCTTTCATACTCGATGAAGGTAAATGCTGTGAGGCCATTGAAGAGAGAGAGTTGGATGATGGTTGCCAGATGCTGCTGTGCAAGCTTTTTGAGAAAACAGAACCACTTTTCAGAGATCCATGTGACTCAAGAATACTTGGATGCTTCAAAGTCCCATCAAGGCATGCTGTCATGAAGCTCATACCAAAACGGCAACTGACAAGAAAAGCTATAATGGTGGAAAAAAGAGAAGAGACTATCTTCTTAGCAATCCTGCATGTGCACAGATAATGCCCTAGTCAATCTCTCTCTCTCTCTCTCTCTCTCACTCACTCACTCACTCATTCACATGCGCGCACACACACACACACAAACACACAGCCAATGCATTTATATTAAGATCTACTGTTAATTCCCCATTTAAGGATAATTAAATAATTCCAACGTCATAGTTGGAGGAAACCAAAGTGGTATTGTTTAATTTTCACATTCATTTATGTGGCGAGTGGGGCGGGGCCGAGAGGCGTGGGAACGAGGAGTGAGGCCAGGTGTAGTGATTGGAGATGAGCTACACCTGAGCCCCACCGCTAGTATCGAGTCCCACGTAGGAGATGGAAGGATATAAAACTGGAGCGACGACCGTGAAGGACGAGAGAGGACCAGGCCTGGGACATTATTTTATGTGTTTTGCTTTTATTTGCGCGCACCAGTCGTCCGCGAGGGGCTGGTGCGCCGTTTTGTATTTATTTATGAATTATTAAAATGCTTTTTGATTGTGCGCCGGTTCCCGCCTCCTTCTTCCCGATGAATATGGAGATTTGTTTATTACCGTGGTGCCGAAGCCCGGGAGAAGGAGGGACGCGCTGCTGAAGATCCCTCGCCGCTGTGGTGAATCCGCGGTGCCCTCGAGCTGGCGAGGTACGTGCCGCCATGGACGCTCGAGGCGGTGGGCTGGAGCGAGTTGCCGGGGACGGGCGAGCTCGCTGCCGACCGCCCACGACAAGGAGGGGCGGCTGCCGTCCGTGAGGGAGCGGAGGAGTCGGCGCCGTTCGCCAGGGGGCCGGAGCCTGCCGCCTCCGTGACGGAATCCGGAGGGGCAGGGAACGGGGGACTCCTGCCGCTGCCCAAAATCGGAGGAGCCGTCGCCGTCCACCGGGCGGCGGAGGAGTGTCGTGCCGTCCGCCGAGGGCCGTCCAGTGCCACCGCCGGGCACCGCGGAGGAGATCACCCAGCCGGTGGAGGGCCGAGCAGCAGTGCGTCTGGGAACCGGATTTTTTTTTTTTTTTTTCCTCTCTCCCCTCTCTCGTCCCTGTCGCTCCTCCTTCCATCTCCTTTTCTCTCGCCTCGTCTGTCCTACCCCCAGGTTCCCGCAGGTCCCCGTGAGCGGTCTCCCCCGGAGGGAAGGGGGGGGGGGGGGGAGTAGAGCGCAGTCTCGGGAGTACCCCCCGGCCTGCGAGGGGCGATGGGGGTATGTGGCGAGTGGGGCGGGGCCGAGAGGCGTGGGAACGAGGAGTGAGGCCAGGTGTAGTGATTGGAGATGAGCTACACCTGAGCCCCACCGCTAGTATCGAGTCCCACGTAGGAGATGGAAGGATATAAAACTGGAGCGACGACCGTGAAGGACGAGAGAGGACCAGGCCTGGGACATTATTTTATGTTTGCTTTTTATTTATGCGCACCAGTCGTCCGTGAGGGGCTGGTGCGCCGTTTTGTATTTACTTTTGATTATTAAAATGAGTTTTTGATTGTGCGCCGGTTCCCGCCTCCTTCTTCCCGATGAATATGGAGATTTGTTTGTTACAATTTACATTACACTAAATCAGTGCAAGAATGGTAAATCTAATGTTCTGTTACTGGACATTTACGAACACAAGGAAACTTGTAAAAAACTGCTCTCTGCCAGACAAAGCGAAGTGGAGGCGATGTCCATTAAAAAAAAGTTTGGCTAAGAACAGGTAATGTAGTTTAAACATCATTTAAATGAATCTACTATTATACTATCTAATATTTTTCAATATTTAATATTTACCATATTTTTAAAGACTCTTACACTAAAGATCTTCAGAAATGCCGGCAAGTAGTGGAGACCTCGAATGTTGAAACAGAATACTGCTCCAAATTGAACAAAAAGAGGGCACATAAAAAGCCATAAGGATTTGTGTCAGACATTGATTCTTCCTCAGATGGTAACTATTCAAATCACTTTAAAGAATTTAGTATATATCCACTGAAAACAAAAACAAGCAAAACAAAAAAGGCAGGAAGAGCCAAAGAAATTATAAATAACAATTTGTGAACTCTATTTTGAAGCATGTTTCCATTTCAGAAGATGGCAGAGTTTTACCAAAGGAGAATACAGATGTGTCAAAACCTCATCCACCGAAATGTAAGTTGTTAACACATGAGTCAAGAGTCATTCTATAATTTGTGGTACATTTGGCATTTGACAATGTAAAGAAAAAAATTCTGACTTTTTTTTTTTTTTTCACAAGCTCATACCTTATTCTAGTGTGAGTGAGTGAGTGTGTGTAAGAGAGTGAGAGAGAGTGTGAGGGAGGAAGTAAGTGAATATGTGAGAGAGAGAGTGGGAGTAAGTGAGTTTGAGTGAGAGAGATTATGTGAGAGAGAGTTAGAGAGAGGGTAAAGGAGTAAGTGAGTGTGTGTGTGTGTGAGAGAGAGAGAGTGGGAGAGAGTAAAGGCGGGCGTACACGGTGCGATTTTTGCTGTCGTACGAGTTTGCATGCGATTTTTTTCAATCATGTGGAAATCGCGTATTCTCGTATGGTTGCGGCTCGTATCATTTGCGATGAATTACGAGCCGAGCAGAGTGGCTTACGAGCACTTCCCGACCTCCCGATCAATTTTAAACATGTCTAAAAAGTTTGTGAGCTATCGGTTTGAATTCGTGCCATTTGTGCGGTTGAACGAGCCGATTTGTTGATCTATCTGAAGTTGACCAATCACGAACTAGGAAAACCACAGAAGAAGAAAGACGAAGACGGCAGCTCCACGGCGAATGTGGACTATTGACCAGTTGGATAAACTTGCTGAACTCTGGCAGGAACAGTGAGTGCTGTATGATGTTTCTAGCAACGTGTTCCAATGCCTTTTTAGTTCTCTCTCTCTCTCACACACACGCATATGTAGTTTACAGGGACTCTCCATAAACCTAACGGTATTCTATACTGTATATCCCCATACACTACCTCTATCCTCACAGAAAATGCATGCTTCTATTAAACACCGTATAGTATTTTTTAAAAGCCATTTGGTTAACGAGGGCACAGTAATTGTTCTCACAAACCATGTTTACATTTTAATACCCATTTCAGATATTTATAAACCATATACAAGAACACACACACAGGGTAACCAAACGTCCTGGTTTCCTATTGCTGAAAAATAACCTGTACGTGTAGGAAACAGTCACGGCTCGTATCAATATTTTATATGCAGTTATATTAGACGCGTTCCACTTGAAGCACCGCTGCAAGCACAGAATGATCACCTGTATGACATCAAAGTACCGCGAGAGCCATTCGAATGCACTGGATATGTGTGCTCTCTCTTATCGCTCTCACGGTACTTTAATGTCAAACAGTGATCCTTCTGTGCGTGCAGCGGTGCTTCAAGTCGAACGCATCTATCAACTTCGTGCGATTACCTCTGGAATTCGCAGGTTGTAAAATCGTGTCGTATATCATCTCGTCCGTACGATTTTCAGATAAACTCACTCGTGCCGTGTGCGTGGACATACGATCATCCGACCCTCCGAATTCGCACCGTGTACGCCCGCCTTAAGAGTGGGAGTGAGTGAGTGTGAGTGAGAGAGAGAGTTAGAGAGAGGGTGAGGGAGTAAGTGAGTGTGTGTGTGTGAGAGAGTGGGAGTGAGTGAGTGTGAGAGTGTCATGATCAGATCAGAGAGAGTCATGATCTGCATGAGCTCTTAGAATTGACCTTTTTTGCTATTTTGAGATGAGAGTTAGATGAAAAAATTTAAATATCTGAAAGAATATCAAATTCTGAACTGAACTTTCACGAAAGGAAATCAGAAAAAGTATTTTTTTTTTTTTAAACCAAATATTCAGCACAGAGGATCAGTTTCTAGCAGCACTGCAAGACAGGCCTACAGGAGAATCGGAGGGGAAACCAAAAACAGGACAATCCTTCCAGATAAACCTCAACATTTCAGAGAGGGAGAAGCAGTGAGTACAGCTAACGGAACTGGACAATATTTATCCTCAACTTCAAGGATATACAGTTTAAAATTGAAATTTTTTATAGTTTTTTTATAAACCTCTGACATTCCTCAATGTATCAATTCAAATGAGCCAGAGAACAGTAACCAATCAGAGGAGCAGACGCAGTCACCCCACTGCCATTTGCAAATGAGCTCCCCACTCTGCACAGACTGTATGTTCATACAGTACCCCTCTGACATCACAACTGACTCTGCAAGGAAGGAGGGCATCTGTAATGGCTGGAAAGTCAAAATTAGAGAACCATGTGACCCCGACAACACAGTGATAACTGTGAACTTATATAAAAATGGCACAGTCATGGTACAGGGAAATCTAAAAACATTCCAGACTGACTACAGTGCAATAATGAAACGAGAAAAAGCCCTATTATCTGAGTATTTATCGTCTGAGCAGAATACACAGAGATGTAGTCCAGATCTCAAGCCCAGGCCTGCAGAGAGCCCTGCCCAGGACCCCTCACCCCCCCCCCCCCTGCTCACATCTATACATGCCCTCCAGGAGCACTTCACAAGGCTGGAGATGGAGCAGCTCAGGAGAATACCATCACACCCAACTCCAGCTAAACTCAGACCAAACCACACAGAGACTGACAGCCCTCACACAGCAAGTCAAACGATTACAGACAGAGAAGGACAGCTATCAGAAAGAGCTGGCCACTCTGAGACTCCAGCTACAGGACAGAGAGCATCTCACACTAGAGATGAAGCAGACACTTAGAGAGTTACAGGAGGAGAGAGAGCAGCAGCACAGTGAGATCCAGTGCCCGGTTGCATGAAACTCCTTAATCTAAGAAATCCCTTAGATATAAGTTTAAGGGTACCCTTAGTGAAACTTGGGTTGCAAGAAAAAAACCCTAAGGGTTTCCTTAAGGAACTTAAGGCTGTTGTGAAGTTTTTTTCCCTTAATTTATCTAAGTGTTTCCTTAAGCGTTGCTACAAAGTCCTTAGTAACCATTTCAGCTTAATAAATTTAAGGGACCAAAACAGCTCCCTTAAATCAACTTTAACTCTAAATAAGATGGCTGATTTAGTGTTATTTGAAGAGGAGGAAATACCAAGGCGTGTTTTTAAAGATCGTAATAATCCCTTGGAGACGATGAATAATACGCAGTTATTGAGAGAGTATCGGTTTGACCGCCAGTCAATCCTTCGTCTCACCGCAACACTTGAACATGACATTGAGCACCAAACCCGGCGAAGTTACGCAATTCCAGCACTTCTTCAAGTTTTAATCGCCTTGCGTTTTTTTGCTTGCGGTACTTTTCATTCTGTCATCGCTGACATCTTTAAAGTACACAAATCTACAGTCTGCAGAACTGTACATCGAGTGGCCTTAGCTCTGTGTCGCCAAATTGACAAATACGTACAATTTCCTTCCAAAGACGAGGAGGATGCAATAGCGGAGTGTTTTTTTGCAGTCGCTGGATTCCCACGCATTTGCGGAGTAATAGATGGAACACACGTCCGAATTCAAGCCCCTCACCAATATGAAGATCAATTTGTTAACCGCAAAAACTTCCATTCCATAAATGTCCAGCTAATATGTGATCCAGACTGCAAAATAACAAATGTTACCGCTGAGTGGCCTGGGAGTTCTCATGACGCACGCGTGTTATCACAGAGTAACATTTATCGCAGTTTTGAGAATGGATCACACAGGGGCTTACTTTTGGGGGACAGTGGTTATCCCTGTCGTTCATGGCTGATGACACCTTTCAGGAATCCAGTAGGAGATTCACAGGCAAAATTTATTTACTTCAGTTAAGTTGTTTATGGATAAATAAATAAGCATACAATTAGTAAAAGTAAAACTGAATATGTTTTCTATTGCAGGAAAGATACAACACTGCTCTAACAAAAACTAGAGTAATCATTGAACGAACGATTGGGCAGCTTAAAAGAAGATTTCACTGTCTTCACGTGGAGCTACGTCTAGAACCAGCAAGAGCAGGGAGAGTCATCATTGCATGCGTCGTCCTCTTTAACATATCCAAAGACTTAGGTGTGCTCATGGATGACTACACTGAACCTGAAGGCGTAGTGCAGCCCAATCATATCGTGGAGGACGTGACAACAGAGGGACATGCTATCCGAGATGTGCTTGTGCAACTTTTTTTTTCCTAATGTGAGCTAGAATATGTTTAACTGTAGGCTATAGTAGTGTTTAGATACTGTATAAAGCAGTGCATTTATAATTAAAAATAAGTAAAATCAAAACTTTATTCTATATACTTTATTCTTTACTCAGGACTCTAATATATACATAAAACAGCCATAAAACATAAACAGTAAGCAAATCACATTAGGTATTATTATTGTATAGTATTGTTATATAGTTGTTAAAAATGTGTACAAATCATTTGAATAATAAACACCCTATCAACAGATCAAAGTTTGTGTTACTCTTCCCCTACTGGTTGTATAGTTATTAATCCATCTCGAGCAAGTTTGTTAATTTTGTATTTGAGAACTATATTCTGCATATTCAAGTTTTACTTTTCCAGTTCTATTTTAGAAATCTCCAACTCTGCTTTTCTCTTCTGCAGCAAAAGAACTTCGCATTGAAGTTCAGCCAGCCCTGATGTAGCCTTGGTTGTTTCCAATCCTCTTTCCTCAAACGAACGTCTGAAAACAAAACAAATAACCAGTTAGTTACCTCACAGTTACTTTAGTATTGAACGAACAGTTATACAATGGTACACACACACACACACACACACACACACACACATATATATATATAAAATAACCTAGATGTCACTATACCTTTGGGATGTATTGCTGGGAGTGGAGCTTGTCACTTGAACATCTTCCCAGTTATGAGTAGGTAGGCTGAAAATTATTATTATATCATAACCACTCACGAAAACAAAATATGTTTTACAAACTGCACGCAAAAAATGCAGTTTATACATATGTATGTATATGTAATTTAGGTTGTAGCGCTCATTTGCATTATTTTACCTGCTTCCCGAACTGCTTTGAGGAACGCCTGGTATACCGACTAGAGAAGGAGAATCCTTCCCTAATATATCTTGTACCAATTTCGCTGTATCGCATAGGTCTTGTGGCGGTGGCCCTCCTCCTTTACACAACAAAACAATAACATTGTTCCATACCAAGCGCGATACCTTTTTGATAAAATTGATCAGGCGCGAGCATGAACGTTACTCACCGGTCTTTCCGGATTCTTTTTTATTGTTTGCTATTCATTTTCTTGAACTCACCACTATGTTTTCATACTTTTTCATAACTTCTTCTACTGTTCGCTTGACAGCAAGATTTCTTGAATTTATTTTTTCTGTTATCTCCTGCCAGTAGGGCTGTAGTGATACACTCATCTCACGATACGATGCGATACCCGATATTCAACTGACGATACAATATATATCACGATATTCAGCCAACGATGCGATTCGATTCTATATAATTTGATACTTTTACATCATTTTCTGATAGATTTAAAGGGCACAGAGTGATTTTGTTGACATCTTGTGAGCGTTTCATTTACTTGGATTTAATTAATTGAAATGAAAACTCAAAAAACATCAGACAGCTTGCAAAATAAATGCTGGACAAAATTAATCAAAGATGTGTTGAGAAAAGTATTTATTGAAACAGTGCAAACTGTAGCTTACAAGCCTTTGAAAAGTAAATAAAGTGCAAGATTGCAATTAGCAATTAACAATGGAGTTAAAGTGCAAGTGGCCTGTTCTGAACAGTCTAGCCGTCAGGTAAGTAAACATAGTAGGACCATGGCTACTAAATGTCACTAGTAAGAACATTTAACTTAAAACTTAAGCTGAGTATTTTAAGGCCTGTAAGCCTACACGTATGTGAGGTAGCCAGTCTAGCCAGCAGAAAAAAATAAACCATGGCAGCCAGACAATAATTCAAGTTGAAAAATGTTTTACCCATCTTAGCAAAGTAGCTTAAGGCCTTAAGTGAACACTAAACAAACTCCCTTCTCCACATAACTGCAGTCCAAGTGATCTACATGGTCTTCAGATTTTTGTTCAGGAAAATAAGTTGATCCACATGCTCTGGAAGAAGTGCACTTCTCTGAGCAGTGATGATATCTCCGGCAGTGGAAAAGACCCTCTCAGAGGAAACACTAGTGCCAGGGATACAGAGGTACCTTTTAGCAAGTTGTGACAAGAGTGGATACTGATACTGGTGCTCCTTCCACCAGACCAGTGGATCTTCTTTCACTTCCAAGAGATCTGCCTCCTTGTAGCGGGTCATCTGCTCCTTGGCCTCGTCCTCTTGGGTATTTTTCTTGGTTTGTGCTGCACCACCACCGTATCGTTCACCAAGAAGGGCAGCCAGTGGACAAGACGGCCTTGGATTCCTGGGTGGGGGATGCTGACCTTCAAAAAAAAAAAAAACATTACTTATAGTTAAGCACACTCCAAAATTCCTACACAGAAGTTCAGACAACACAGGGCGCTTCACTGGATAACAATGGGTAATACTACTGACCTTGACTTCGCACTCCTTCCATGAATTGCTCTCCTTCATCCACAGCGTCTTCATCTTCTTTAGATGCCATCCCCTCATCATCAGCACGAGCATTTGCTGTGCCCTCTTCATCCACACTCCAAAGAATCTAAGTTAAATAAGTCAACATGAAATGTGCTTTTATTGTATAAATCTTTTAATTAATATATTAAATATGCCTTTAAACCTGTTAACATTATAGTATTTAATTATGCTTTTAAAACTACTTAATATTTATCTATTTTAAACTGATGTAGGATTTGCCTTTTAAATTAGCAGTACCATCACTGTCTTACCATACCTCTGATGGCTGCATGCTCAGTCTTGCAGCCTCAACAATCAGTCCATCATAAACTTCCTGTCTTTCATCTTCTGTCAGGAAGGGAAGACTTTTGAATCTTGGATCCATCGCTGAACATGCATGGAGAGTTGCCTTGAGGTCAATGTACCTCTTCTGAAGATCCCCAGCCATGGCAGCCTTCATCTCTTTTATGACTGCAGATTCACCTTCGATTGGTTTCAATCCATTAATCAATGTGTCCTGGAGGGGTGCGACGACTGACAGTGTGGGGGTCTTCTCCTTGGACATGTACTGTGTAGCCTCTTTCATGGGCTTTAGAGCACTGACTACTTCTTCAGCTGTTGTCACATCTGACTCAGTCAGTGTGCACAGATCTTTCTCGGTCTTCCTGACTTCACTCGAGAGCAGGGTTGCGCAGATTGCCGGTTGTTGCTCCAGGAATCTTTCCAGCATATCATGCGCACTATTCCATCTGTAGTTAAATAAAAGAAATATACTTTATTAATATTTTATTTACAGACAGCATGGATGCTTTACATAAAAGACTAAACAAATTAAATAATAATGTAATTAATAAATTAATAAGTAATAAATAAATAAAAAACTATCCACACACTAACCTGGTAACTACATCCGTCATCAACTTGTGCTCTGGTAGTCGTAGAAGCCTCTGTTTCTCTTTCAGCATGTGGCTGGCTGTGGTGCTCCGTCTGAAGAAACTCACAATGCGTCGCACCCTTCCCAGCAGGCGTGCGACTGCTGTGATTTTGAGGGCACGTTGTGCAGCTAGATTTAGTGTATGTGCATAACATTTGACATGAAGTGTGAATGCTGCCTCCTCAGCTGCGATTGACATATTTGACGCATTGTCAGTGACGATTACTGGATCCTTTTCTTTGATTCCCCACTCCGCGACGGCCTTTGTCAGATGTTCTGCCAGGTTGTGTCCAGTGTGGCTCTCGGGCATGTCCCTGGTTTGTAAAACATACGTAACGAGCTCCCATTCCTCGTTGATAAAGTGGGCCGTGATGGTGACATATGCTTCAGTTGTGCGCGAGGTCCAGCCGTCGCACGTCAGGGCAACTCTCTCCGCGCTGGCCAGGGAAGCTTTAACGTGTGCCCTTGTCTGAGAGTACAGCCCGGGAATGCAAACCTTGGTGAGGTGTTCGCGGGTTGGAATAGGATAGCGGGGCTCCATCGCGTTCACCATGCGCCTAAAGCCTGGGTTTTCCACCACTGAATACGGTCTCAAATCCTGACAAATAAAGTAGGCAATGGACTCTGTAATTTTCTGCGACCGTGGTGAAGCAGATGGAAACTTGTGGGAACAACCGCCATCAATGTCCAGCGTAGTCTGTTTTGGGTCACGCGGCCGATGCTGCTTTGGGTCCTCCGTAAGTTTAAACTTTTCCAGGTGGTGACGTTTTAAGTGCGATCGTAAATTTGTGGTATTGCCGGAATATTTTACATTAGTGCCACATAGCTTACAAACCGCGACGCTTTTATCCAAGTCGTTGCTTTCCTTCTTTTTTTTAAAACCAAAGTGCTCCCACACATCTGCTTTGAAGCAGGCGGGTGCCGGATTTAAATTCGCCGCCATTCTCTGAATATCCTCGCTCTGACTTCGTAAACAGGAAGAGGTAGTTTGTGTAAACTTAGTACGGGTAACTTGCTCTACAGCAACACTAGCGGCTGGCTGACCAAAATCACTCTTCCTGCAACGCCAACGGGGGTAAACACGGGGAATTTGAATGGGACATATGTATCGATACTCGCGGCTAAAAAATCGATACTTTCTTTGGAAAAAAAATATCGATTTATATCGCAGAATCGATAAAATCGCCCAGCCCTACCTGCCAGGCTTTCGATTTGTGCGAATGAGTGACTGATGGGTTATAGCGGCTTTGGAGAATGTTTTTTCTTTTTGTGAATTCTTCTAAAAGAATTGCCTTTTCGTCCTCTGTCCAGTTTGGTTTACGTTTTTTGTTTTCTGTTACGATTGTACTCTCCATAGCACTAATATATTAATACAAGTGTGGTTTTAGTAAGGGTTTGGCTTTATGGTTCGTTATGTTCTGTTTACTGTTAGAGGTAGTAACTATAGCAACCACGGCGATCTTTGCCGTATGTTGTCAGAAACTACTGTGAACGCTTAGTACAAACACTTAGGTAAGGGTGACAGTTAAGAGGTTTCTTGCAACGCTCTTAATTAAATCCCTTACCTCAGGGATTTTTTCCCCCTCAGGGAAACCCTCACTTAAGGAGTTTCATGCAACCGGGCACAGGCCCTGAAAGAGCAGGTGAGAGAGCTGCTCCTGACCAGACAAGAACCAGAGCAGATCCACAGATCTGAAACTCTGACCTCCAGCCCAGAGACACCCGACCCAGACCACTCACAATCACCACCGCGGCTCGGGCCCAGCGCCACAGCACAACACCAGCATCCCATCTGACAACAGCCCACCACCCACCAGCACACAACAGACAGAAATAGCCCTGCTCATCGATTCAACTGGGAAATTCATTGACATAAAAAAACTTTTCCCCCGACACAGAGCTGTGAAACACTGGTGTCCCAACACAGACAAAGCCCTGGAGCTTCTGACAGAATCTGAGCTGGGCCGTCCCAGCCACATCATTATCCACACGGGGACCAATGACCTGCGGAGCCAGCAGGACCGAGTGTCCGAGTCCCTTAGAGCTGTTGTGGAGAAAGCAAAACACACTTTCCCAAACTCAAAAATCATCCTCTCCACTCTGCTTCGGAGAAAAGACTTCCATCCAAACACAATCAGTAAGATAAATGCTAACATCTCCAGACACTGTGCCCTCATGCCTAATGTCTACTTGGCGCACCACCCAGACCTGGACACAGACTGTCTGACTGTATGATCATGTCCACCTATATAAAAATCTAGTACATATCCTGGCAAAAAGACTTAAAGACATCACTCTGAACAGGAGCAACCAGCCCAGCCCCAGGTGGAGCAGAACCAGCCCTAACCACACGGCTCACACGACAGCACACGGCTCGAGAGACAGCATCCCAACCAGCACTTCATCCAGAGCTTCAGTCCCCCGACAGAGACCTCCCGAGCCAGAGAGACAGAGCTATGCCCAGGCCATCAGCGGAGGAGTAAACATGCACAACATCCAACATATGCTGAGTATTATCTGCTCTCACCTGCTCACACACACTGGACAGAGACACGAACAATAAAAAAAACAAAAAAACATTTCCAAATGTTATTAATTCCACATTACCCACATTATCTTTATTTTTACCGTTGCAGCAAATCTATTGTTTTTGCACTTTTTATGTCTTTCTCCTTTTCTCAAAATAGCAAACAAACTCTATAGATTATCTTTCTTTCTATGATGAAATCACTTAGCATCTCCTTACGGAACATTTAGGGTCTCAAATCCTCAGTCTTTGGTCTGAAGAGTAAAAACCCAGACTTTATGAGAGAAATTGATGGCCTAGATAACATTATTTTGAAGAAGAAACCTGGTGTAGAGGGGATGAGTCCACTGGCTGTCCCTCAGGATACAGAGAAATGATATTATCTTCAGTCAAACTCAGATCCACCACACAGGGAAGAGACTCAGGAGGGATGATCATCTGGACTAAATCTGAACTGTCCATAGAATTAGTCAAAAGAGACCAGTACCACATGTGGCTGAAAATTAAAAGAGACATCATATCAACATCCCAGCCTGTCTTCCTCTGTGCCATATACATACAGTATTGTTCAAAATAATAGCAGTACAATGTGACTAACCAGAATAATCAAGGTTTTTAGTATATTTTTTATTGCTACGTGGCAAACAAGTTACCAGTAGGTTCAGTAGATTGTCAGAAAACAAACAAGACCCAGCATTCATGATATGCACGCTCTTAAGGCTGTGCAATTGGGCAATTAGTTGAAAGGGGTGTGTTCAAAAAAATAGCAGTGTCTACCTTTGACTGTACAAACTCAAAACTATTTTGTACAAACATTTTTTTTTTCTGGGATTTAGCAATCCTGTGAATCACTAAACTAATATTTAGTTGTATGACCACAGTTTTTTAAAACTGCTTGACATCTGTGTGGCATGGAGTCAACCAACTTGTGGCACCTCTCAGCTGTTATTCCACTCCATGATTCTTTAACAACATTCCACAATTCATTCACATTTCTTGGTTTTGCTTCAGAAACAGCATTTTTGATATCACCCCACAAGTTCTCAATTGGATTAAGGTCTGGAGATTGGGCTGGCCACTCCATAACATTAATTTTGTTGGTTTGGAACCAAGACTTTGCCCGTTTACTAGTGTGTTTTGGGTCATTGTCTTGTTGAAACAACCATTTCAAGGGCATGTCCTCTTCAGCATAGGGCAACATGACCTCTTCAAGTATTTTAACATATGCAAACTGATCCATGATCCCTGGTATGCGATAAATAGGCCCAACACCATAGTAGGAGAAACATGCCCATATCATGATGCTTGCACCTCCATGCTTCACTGTCTTCACTGTGTACTGTGGCTTGAATTCAGAGTTTGGGGGTCGTCTCACAAACTGCCTGTGGCCCTTGGACCCAAAAAGAACAATTTTACTCTCATCAGTCCACAAAATGTTCCTCCAGTTCTCTTTAGGCCAGTTGATGTGTTCTTTGGCAAATTGCAACCTCTTCTGCACATGCCTTTTTTTTAAAAGAGGGACTTTGCGGGGGATTCTTGAAAATAGATTAGCTTCACACAGACGTCTTCTAACTGTCACAGTACTTACAGGTAACTCCAGACTGTCTTTGATCATCCTGGAGGTGATCATTGGCTGAGCCTTTGCCATTCTGGTTATTCTTCTATCCATTTTGATGGTTGTCTTCCGTTTTCTTCCACGTCTCTCTGGTTTTGCTCTCCATTTTAAGGCATTGGAGATCATTTTAGCTGAACAGCCTATCATTTTTTGCACCTCTTTATAGGTTTTCCCCTCTCTAATCAACTTTTTAATCAAAGTACGCTGTTCTTCTGAACAATGTCTTGAACGACCCATTTTCCTCAGCTTTCAAATGCATGTTCAACAAGTGTTGGCTTCATCCTTAAATAGGGGCCACCTGATTCACACCTGTTTCTTCACAAAATTGATGACCTCAGTGATTGAATGCCACACTGCTATTTTTTTGAACACACCCCTTTCAACTAATTCAACTAATTGCCCAATTGCACAGCCTTAAGAGCGTGCATATCATGAATGCTGGGTCTCATTTGTTTTCTGAGAATCTACTGAACCTACTGGTAACTTGTTTGCCACGTAGCAATAAAAAAATATACGAAAAACCTTGATTATTCTGGTTAGTCACATTGTACTGCTATTATTTTGAACAATACTGTACCACCCCTTGAGTCTCCCTATTTCCAAGAAGAAACCTTCCAAAACTTAGAACAAGAAATCAGCCATTTCCAGACCCAGGGAAATGTGCTGCTTCTGGGTGACTTCAATTCAATTCAATTCAGAAGGCACCAGATTCATTACTGGCAATAACAGATTTTCCCTTCTCATCCTCCCAGACAGAACTGTGACCAGGCAGTGAACTCTCACGGAAGACAGCTTCTGCATCTCTGTCAGAATCTGGCTCTGTACATCGTCAATGGAAGACTGCGAGGAGACTCACTCGGTCGCTTCACCTACAGCTCAGCTCTTGGGAGCAGCACTGTAGATTATGCCATCACAGATCTAGAGCTTTCCTCTCTGAGAGAATTCACAGTCAAACCCTTGAGACTTTTCTCAGACCACAGCCAAATTACCCTTTATATAAAGCAGTCTGAAACACTACCCAAACCAATTAGGACACCATATCAAATGCACAAAATTATGTCATACAAAAGCCTGCGGTGTTGACGGCATCCTGAACGAGATGCTGAAACACACAGAGCAAAGCTTCAAACTGGCCATCCTCAAACTCTTCAATGATGTTCTGTTTGTAGGGTTCTTCCCTGAGATCTGGAACCAGGGCCTCATCAGCCCCATTCACAAGAACGGAGACAAACTGGAGCCCAACAACTACCGAGGCATCTGTGTTAAAGGGTCATGAAACCCCCCATTTCTGCACTGGTTAGTTCTCACCGCAGTTTTAAAAAATGCTAAAAAAGTGGGCGTGGTGTGCAGCGGACCGGGGGAGGGGGAAGAGGGAAGACTGACAGCACACACAGCTTTGCGTTCAGACAGTTTCATTTCGCTACCATCGAGTTAGAAACACAAATAAATACACAGCCATTTGATGCACCCTGCATCGAAAACATATTACATTTACAGTCAGTCCTTTAGCATACGCTTTTATTCAAAGCGACTCACAAATGAGACATATATATTATTCTGTGGCGTTTATATAAGCCTTTTGACAGGTTGTGTCACAGAGCTATAAAAACAGTTACACTCACCAAGTGAATGAATCGTGTTTGTGCCGAACTCTTATTACAAAGAAAAAACACTCTTCTGCGATCCATGAATGTTTCTCTGTTGTGTGCGATGTCATTTCACAGTCTGATGCGTCTTTCATAGCAAATCAACACATGTTGTTGTGAATAATTAAGGGAAGCGTCTTCTACTAGGATAATAAGATGCAATCTCATGAATAATTGAATAGACACCGACGCTCATCAATGTACTATAGTCCATTGCCACGTCACATATCGTGACGTCAACACGATGTAGATTTTAAATCCGGAAGATGAAAATAGAGCAAAAAAGCTTAAAATTAACCAGTTTTCTCCAAAAGTCAAAATTAGCGGATGCTAACATTGTCTTCTATGATGTACAACACAAACACATCTGTTATAATCTTAGAATAAGTAGTCTGGGGGTTTCATGACCCTTTAACAGTAACCTGGGGAAGGTTTTCTGTAGCATCTTGAACACAAGACTCTCAGACTTCCTTATCAAACACAATGCCTTGAGTAAATGTCAAATCGGGTTCCTTCCAAAATGTCACACTTCTGATCACATTTTTACACTACAAACACTGATTGATAAGTATGTACATCAAAACAAAAGTCAAATTTTTGCCTGTTTTATTGATTTCAAGAAAGCATTCGACTCAATCTGGCATGAAGGACTATTCCTAAACCTAATTGACAGTGGAATAGGAGGTAAATTCTATGATTTGATCAAATCCATGTACACAATCAGCCATTGTGCTGTTAAAATTGGAAACAAAAGAACAGAGTTCTTTCTTCAGAGGCGTGGAGTGAGACAGGGCTGCAGTTTAAGCCCCACCCTCTTCAACATTTACATCAACCAATTGGCCAGTGTTCTAGAACACGCTCCCATTCAAGGTCTCACTCTCCACGACACAGAGATAAAGCGTCTCCTCTACGCAGATGACATGGTTCTCCTGTCGCCCACTAAACAAAGGCTTCAGGACGGCCTGGATCTGCTGGAGGACTATGCTTTGGCAATGCAAAATGTACTTTTGTCATGCCAATAAAGCTAACTGAATTGAATTGAATTGAGTGTGAGTGAGAGAGGTTGAGTGAGGGAGGAAGTAAGTGAGTGTGAGAGAGAGAGTTGGAGTGAGTAAGAGTGGGAGTGAGTGAGTGTGAATGAGAGAGATTGTGTGAGAAAGAGAGTGAGGGAGGAAGTAAGTGAGTGTGTGTGTGAGAGAGAGAGCGAGAGAGTATGAGTGAGTAAGAGTGGGAGTGAGTGTGTGAGAGAGAGTGAGTGTTTCAAAAAGCATATTAGTGTTGTCAAAAGACCTGGTACTTCGGTACCAAGTCGGTACTAAAAAATTAAAATGTGATGGTACTAGGTTTCTTTAAGTACCGGGGGTACCGAGGTCCCGTTCAAACCCGGTTCTTGATGCATACATACACCGCTATGATTTCCGTGAAGCAGAAAAGCGGATGGAATCTAGTCATGAAAATGAGACTTAGATTTTAATATGGACAGTCAGGGAATTAGTCAAAGTTAGCATAAATTAATCAAATCAAATCTCCATATGGATGAGTATCTGTAAATGTTAAGCCGCAAAAGTTGGTTGAAATATGAATCCTGCATGTTTTGCGCGTCTCTGTGTAAACTGTGAATGAATGGTTTGTTTACTACATAGACTGAGGCGCGCGACGCTTGCAGTAATTTCTGCATCTGCCTTCTCATTGAGGACATAAATACATCAGCAAAATCATCAGTTCTGTTCTGGGTCACTTCACAAGCATTTTACCGTTACATTTGAGTAAAACCAGTGTCAATTTAAAGGTATTCACAGCAACCAGTCAAAACAACCCTCTACATTTCGAGTAAATCACTCGCATATGTGACTAAATTTTACTCTGGGCGACTAAGTGATGTCTATTGTAAGCCATTGGCTAATAAATTCTTATTTTTTACTCGCCAGTGTGTGTTCAAGGCTATTATAAGATTACTATATATATATATATATATATATATATATATATATATATATATATATATATACTTGTGTAACAGAGCTCACTGTCAATTAATCCACTTTTGACATGGATTATTAACCAATGTCTCCATTTATCATCCATTCAATTTTGTATTTACAGATTCATCATTCTCCAATATTCATCCTCTGGACAAGGGTTTGTATAATATACAAGTATGCTTTTATGGACAAACACATCTTCCCAAATGAATGAATGAATGATCTCTCTCTCTCTCTCTCTCTCTCACACACACACACACACACTCTCTATGCTGGCACGAAAGAAGGAATTTCCAGTTATCTTTCTCAACACTGTAAGAGTTTTTTTTAATTATTATTATTATAAACTTCGACTCACTAATTAATGCTGAATCTATGGCCTGGTTTCACAGACAGGGCTTTGCCTAATCCAGGATTAGGTCATAGTTCTTTCATTGTCATTTTTATAAACATGCCTTAGAAAAGCATTACTGCTGTGCATCTTAAGACAAAACAAATGCACTGACATGTTTTAAGATCAGATCAGTTTCTTTCAGTTGAAATAGCTCAGATATACATTTTAGTCTAGGACTAGACTGAAGCATTGTCTATGAAACCGGGGGTTAATGTGGCTTTTCATTTCCACTTTACTGCAGAGTTAAGCTCCAACTTTGATTTAAACTCAACTCCCTTTAATTATCAATTAATTTCAATAATTGAATTCTTAAATTAATCAACATTGATTAGCTTAATCAGGTGTGCTAGATTAGGGTTGGAGCTAAACTCTGAAGAAGAGTGGCCCTTGAAAGCCAGTTTTGAAATTGCCTATTCTGTTTATATTTAATACCTCTTGAAGGTATTCTTCTAAAACTCTATTCTAAAATTCAAAATATTATATTCTGAAATTCAGAATATAATAAATATTATATTTATTGTAATTATTAATAATTCTAGTTAGAGTGAAATTTTGTTTTATGCCGCAGTTGCTTCGCAGCTCCTCGTAGAAGAGCCCCAGTGTTCAGACTCTGCATCAAAGAGTAAAGTCAAGTTTTGATTTTTAACAATAGAGTAATACTACACATTCAAGGAGCATTATGCATTTTTGCTTCACAGGCTATCGCACAAAAGTCTTGCAAAGACTACAAGAAATTGTTGAGAACCAGCAAGACATCCTTGCCATGCAAAGGCAGTTACTGGCTGCAGTAGCTGTGACCATGACAGAGGAAGATGGGTTTTTTTCTGTAAAATGGGCCATGCCAAACAGTGGAGGATCTGCAGACCCTTGACAGGGATTTGGAAAATAAAGACAAAAGGGCCAAGATGGTAATACTTATGCAAGACACTCAAATCCGTAACCAAATCCGATTTTTTTGCACATGATAATAGTGTATTTACAACCTAGTGCAAATATTAGTGACCTTGATACAACATATAGGTTCCATTTACATACCAAGGGGGTAAAAATGTTTTTTATTTGAATCTAAAACTTTTTAAGAAGAGTAGGGTTGGTTATCGTTTGAATCTTATCGATTCCTAGTTTCGATTCCTATAAGATAAAAAATCAAAATAAGTCAAGATATTTACATATACATTAAGACATTAAGATGTCAAACATGTATTCTGTCTTTTTACAAAGCATTCTGTTGCAGCTGAATAACATGAACAAAAATCAGCAGCCTATAAAACACTGCAAGATGAATTTTGCCTGTGTGTTTTAAAAAGAAAATACCATAGCAAAAACAACTAGATTAATATAGATTTCAAATATTAAAGTATTAAAGACAAGTAAACATTCAGTAATTAAATAGGAACAAACAAATCAATTAGCAATATCATAAATAAATACAACTAAAAAAAATTTCAGGTATAGAAACTGTAATCAAAAAAAAGTTTAAAAACACTGCATAGTTTTTTTTTTTATAAATAAAATAAAGATTAATTAATTAAAGTTATTAAAAATATTCGGTCAAGATCAGTGAATGATTTTCTTTTGTTCTTTGATTAACATTAATGACAGGCAGTGCATTTATTAGGCTGTTGTCTCTTTAAGCAAAAATACTGTACACTTGTGTTTACTTTCTCATCTGTTTATGTTAACGTAAGACAAAAACGGCGGTGTTCATGATGTAGTTTTCTGTATATTGGTTGACAAATATGAAAGAAGTCAGTTTCGACTCGGAACAACCTTTTCTACAGTGGAAATACATGGAACGGTCCGAGGTCGGACACAAACCGGGAACCTGAAGCGCGACCGCCGACCGCTCCTCTCTGCACGCACTTGCGCTTCATGTGCGCTGCACACAAACAAGGTGTAAATTCTTTCCGTTCCTACACTTAAAGCTGCAGTAGGTAACTTTTGTAAATATATATTTTTTTTACATATTTGTTAAACCTGTCATTATGTCCTGACAGTAGAATATGAGACAGATGATCTGTGAAAAAAATCAAGCTCCTCTGGCTCCTCCCAGTGGTCCTATTGCCATTTGCAGTTACAGACCGCTCCCGGTAAGAAAACAACCAATCAGAGCTGCGGTCCGTAACTTTGTTTGTGTTCAAAATGTAGAAAAATGTATATAATAAGTGAGTACACCATGAATCCATTTTCCAAACCGTGTTTTTAGCTTGTCCTGAATCACTAGGGTGCACCTATAATAAGTGTTTATATTCAGACTATTTTAGATTGCTTCGGGGGTACCGCAGCGGAGTAACCCAGTACCTTTGTGATTCTTCATAGACATAAACAGAGAGAAGTAGTTCCGGCTATGATGTTCTTCCGCAAGACGCAAACAGTTCTGTTTATTAACCACTAGAGCGTCAAAAGTTACCTACCGCAGCTTTAATCGTTTTAAATCAAATTGAAATGTGAACGCAGGAATCGTTAAGCAGAATCGAAACGTACGCGTCTTATCGAATACCTGGTTCTCGGAAACTGTTTGCAGATCCGTTTTCCCTGCATTATTTGGGAATGTAATATGTTTTCCCTCAATGTAATATGTTTTCCCTCACTTTTCTTTCCTTTATCAAGCTTAAGGGTTGAGTGATGTTAATGCTGTTTTGAGGCCGAAAGTGTGCAGGAGAACAGAAGCGCGTAACAGCAAATTGTGTGATTCTGCTCTCCCTCACTCTTTCAGAAACAACACCACAGGCGGCATGCAAAGCTTAACAATGCAGGATACTTTTACTACTATACAGCTTTTTCTGTAAACAAACTCAGAACTGAGGCCATTCATACTGTTCTACCCACTCTTCTACAGAAAAATCCTGTGTCCTGCACATTCTTGGTTTTCCATCTGCTTTTTGGCTAATTGAGTGGTTATGAATATGAGTAAATGGAAAAAATTAATAAAATTAGATCTTAAAATAAGAGCAATTTCCACCATTCACATGTTCAAAAGTTTACATCCCCATGCACATGCTTCCATTAATTGTATTCATTCAAAAACTATAATTTCATTAGAGTTGTTTCAGAAGAAAATGTGTTCACATATGAATGTGGAACAACACAATCACAGCTTGAATGCTTTACATTCAAATAGCAACAAAAATATTTAATCTGCTGTCATGATGCCATATTCTTTTTTTCCTCTAAATAAGTCTTTCTTTCTTTCTTTTAAACAGATGAATTACCTTCCGTCCCTTGGAGGAGCAAACCCAGGTGCAACCTTGCGAAAAATATTGCGCAAGGTTGCATCAAATGAGGTCTTAGGTGTCTACAGCCTCAAAGGGAAAAAAGGCTAACTACCCTTCCAAAACCTGAATCTATGCAACATGATCATAGGCAAGTTATAAGTCTTTTTCTATAGTTCTAGCCAATTTTTTTTCGCACTTTGGAAAATTGTTCTTGTCCCAATGTACATCATTTTAAATAAAACCATATCCAAATGGCTACGATGTTGACATGATATTATTCCTACCTCTAGGGGCAATGCAGAAGGTGTACACGTCTCTAAAGGCCAGTGAGATTGAAGACCTCATTTCAATGGTCCTAAAATTTGCCCCACACAGGCGTTTAAAATGGTATGTAATAGTGTCAGTTTTGTTTAAATTTTCAATGATTTAATGTACCTCATGCAAAATAAAGTTTTGATATTAGTTTTAATAGTTAGAAAGTATAACAAAACCCAGATTTTTTTTTTTTTTATGCCTATAATTTCTTACTGACTTGTCTTTTTTTCCCCTTTGTTTTTTTCGCAGCTGAGGAAGTGAAGACTTCGAGAAGTTTTACAATTTTGTTCACCGTATACGTTTTCAGTTTTGTTCCCCGCACACGTTCACTGTACACAATGAACTTATACATTTTGTTTGTTGTTTAAAATAAAAGGTTCAGATCCAATTTCAGACATTGAGATCTTTTCTTTAAATGCAAGTCATATATATATATATAATTCATGGTTCATATGATTATATACAATAACAATATTATTGTTGTACTACAATAAAATGTATACAATAAACTATGTAGAAGTATTGGCTTGTTTACTGATTAATGTACAGAAATCAGAATGTAGTGGTTAGGAGAACATTCCGAGAACGTTCCCTATTGGTTATCCAGGAAAGTTTTCTTAACGTAAATAGAACGTTCCCTTAAGGTTAGGGGAACTTTATGGGAACCAAAAACTAATGTTCCCAGAACGTAAAATTGTTAGCTGGGGTGTCTGTGACTTATCACCCACAACTAAACCTAGCTCATATATTTTTATTTTCTCATAATTTCTATGGACTCTTTATAAATGTAAATGTATGTATTTGCCTACAAAACTACCACTGGCTCTGCACCCATTTACCTAAATTTGTTACTTCAGACTTATGTGCCCTCTAGAAGCTTGCGTTCTGCAAGTGAACGTCGCTTGATTGTGCCATCCCAAAGAAGCACAAAGTCACTTTTACGGACTTTTAAATTAAATGTTCCCTTCTGGTGGAATGAACTCCCCAACTCAATCCGAGCAGCTGAGTCCTTAGCCATCTTCAAGAATCGGCTTAAAACACATCTCTTCCATTTTTGTTTGACCCTCTAACTTTAACACTCACTATTCTAATTCTATTCTTTAAAAAAAAAAAATCGAACTACCTTTCTAATCTTTTTGTATTCTATTTTCTTTTCATTTATTATGCAATTGTATATGTATGTGTAAAGACCTCTAACTAGCTTGCTCTATTCTTTTTATTCTGTTTTCTTTTTATTTATTATATTAGTTAAAGTCCCATGCTACGTGTACTGTGTTAACCTGAGACTTGTTATAGCACTTATATATCATTGCTCTTTTTGTTTTTGATTGCTTCCACTGTCTTCATCTGTAAGTCGCTTTGGATAAAAGCGTCTGTTAAATGAATAAATGTAAATGTATTCATCTAAATGTATTTACATGTTAATGTATTCATCTAAATGTATTTACAATGTTAAATATGTAAAGAAACTGAAATTAAGTTGGTTGTTACTACTATTTAAGTTATGTAATTGTGTTTGCAACCAAAGAACACTGATTTTGCTAAATTCTTCCTTAATACAGATAAGGGAGGCAGAATTTCATTCAATCTTTGTGTATTTTATTTACAGACACAGCTAAAAAAACATTACATGTGAGAAGAGACATTACAAAATCTTTTGGAAAACAAAAAAACAAAACAAAAAAACATTTACATATTAGATGCGAGCAAGGTGTATAATTCTAACATGACGCCTTCACAACAACACTTGGACACATATTGGTCAAAACACAGCACACAACCACAATTTTATCCAGCAAAGTCTTCAGCTCAGTCTCATGAGTGGTGTGGACAGTGTCCGGGGATGAGGTGGATTCACAGGACCTTACATTTCAGGTGCGGGTGTAGTGTCTGACAGTTACAATACAAAGCAATTGTGTCATATCACAACCTCTATTCCTAAAGGAATCCAGATTAGCTATGCACAGTGGGCGACATACACCGTTCAAAAGTTTATGTTTTTAAAAGAGGTATCTTCTGCTCACCAAGGCTGCATTTATAAAAATAAAAAAAAATTATATATATACATATATATATATATATATATATATATATATAATAAAAACAGTGAAATGACTTCTATTTTAATATATTTTAAACTATTTTATTCCTGTAATCAAAGCAGGATCATACTCCCAACATTTCTGAGGCAGGTTTGCCTGCAAACCCAGTCACCAAATAAATTGCATTGTAGCCTAGATGTACAACATTTTAAACTGATTAACGTTACGCTTTAGTACATTGGTAACTTAAGATCATTTTCTAGCCATGTCATGCTAGTTAACAGTTAACATTACAGAGAGTAATTGTAACTTACCTTGGTGAAAATGCTTTTGAACACACCATCATGTGTGGTGGAGTGTTATCGAAGGTAATCTTGGCCTCCTTACCGCTGCTATCCATGCCATTCGTCGCCTTTTTGTCACCTCTGAAACAAGGCTTGTACTATTATTTTTCCACGCTGGAAAACGATAAAATGATATTCCGTTCTTAAGCTTTATGCCACTTCTTTCGTGAGAACGACTATTTCAGTTTATAACACAGCAGGTAGACGGGATCTTTCAAACTGCTTTCTTCCTCCATGCAAACAAGTCTGGCGCCAAATGTTTGTGCCGCGGATTCCCAAAATGCTTTGCGTTCACCAGTGGGAATACGTCATGATGTCGACATATGGAACGCGCACGGGGCCAATATACTTTAAACGAAACGCGTGATTTTTGACCGCGTCAACACGCACAGTTTGTACGCGTTTTTTTTTTTTTTTTTTGGTCCGTGTAAACGCGAACGTTTTGTACGTCTAAACTCGAAGTTTTTTAGGCTTGTTCGACTTCATGCAGTTTTGCGCAAACCGATCGTCGGCTGACTTGAAGCAGTTCATGCCGGTGTGGTGAGAAATCCAGTCCCCCCGCGAAATCGAGTCCGCTTAGGACCAAGGCGGTAGCTGTTTTAAATGCCTGATCAAAAGTTGTTATCGCGATAACTTGTTGCATGGTTAATCGGAGCTGCGGTAGCTTGTTGTTTCAAGCTAAAATAATTTAATAAAAGCAAAATACAGAATGTAATCGATCAAAATGTTTTTTTAAATGTCATAAAACTAGCAGCATCTCATAAATAATGCATTGTAATTAGTTTTAATATTCGGTTACTAGAACGCCTCAGCACAGCTTTTGAATATATTCTAAAATAATAATAATTCAGTTGTGATGACTAAAACACGTTTAGCCCACAAATTCAGAAGATTGTGGGATAGTTGAAAGATACCTGACGAACCTATGTACTATATATATATATATATATATATATATATATATATATATATATATATATATATATATATATATATATATAGACACAGACACACACTTTGATTTTTATTTATTTTGACTTACTACCTAATTCATGTAATTTTTTACATTATTTTCAATATTGTAATAAGTATACTTATGTTGTTATATATGGTTTTGCTTACAAGCAGTTCATGTATTGCAATTGCTGATTGTATATTATTTAAGAAACTATTGTTTTCAAAGAAAATCATACAGCAATTATCACATTATGATGACGAAATTACAATTGTAATTGACTAACTCATATAACACAGTACATAAAATAGTACAACAGTTACTTGTACTATTACAAATCAGTAATAGTAAGGCAATAATGGCTGTTTGTGCACTGAAAGTAACTAAAAATGCAGCTAGTTTATAATTGATAATTATAACTTGCAATTATAATATAATTCTACACAATTTTTTTTACATATAAATGTTCAAGCAATATGCACACTATCAATGTAAGACATTTATACATTTTTCAAAATGCATAAAATTTTTAAAGAATCTTTACAGAAAGACATACTGTTGTGTCTATGTGGTCAAAAACACCCTCACTGTTTTAATAGTTGGTGTTAAATGCATTAGTCGTCATACATACAGCAAGCAAGCCAAAGGCAACGGTGGTTAATTAAGAAAAAACTGTAAGATGTCGATACTGGAGTAAAAAAAACCTTTGGAGAAACCAGACTAACCAAAAACACTGGGGACCAGTTCTCCTCTGTATATTCAGTCTGAACATTTGGTACAATATCATTGGTAGTTAACAGTGTTACTGCATTGATTCAGCTGTAAGGTTAGAGGTTAATTGTGCCATGTACATGCAGCAACATTGTTTTCTCTGTGGCCCAGGTGAGGCATGCAGTGGCAATGAAGAGTGCTAAGGTGCAGTCATCCATTCATAAATTCTTGCTGTTTTGCTGAAACTGGAAACAGTTCATCCTATGTGAAGTCCATTGTGGAAGATTGGGGAATCATCAGTCTCAACGTAACTCAAGAGCGTCTCGGGACAGAGCTTCTGTGGTAAAGAAAAATATAAAAATGTTTAGGAACTGTAATATAATAACAATTTTTTCCCTCTCTGCCTTTGTAATATACAGTATGCTGGAAGACTTTCTTGACATCATAAAGAACGGGTTCAGAATACAACAGAAGCAGGAAACATCAAAAATCACTGTTAACCGTAGAGCATCGGTTTACAATTCTTGCAAAAATCAAGTTATGATTTATGTGTATGTTGTTATAAAAACAATCAAACAGACATAAATGTAATCTGTTAAACTCAGTCTATTTTGCATTCAAACATTGCTTTAAATAAAGAGACAGGTGATTTATTTGAGCAGAGCTTGTTTTCTGCCTCCACTATTTGGAAAGTCTCATACGAAAATACTAATATATATATATATATATATATATATATATATATATATATATATATATATATATATATATATATATATATATATATATATATATATCCTATTTTCTATGAAACAAAAAAACTGCTGCAATGAAAATCTCCTTTTGATTTATTGTGCCTTAATTTACTATTAATTTCATTCATAATTATTCACTTACTGAACGCTATTATGAAAGTATATGTGTTTGTTTATGTTAAATAAAAGATAAACATGAGAAAAGAGTCGTATCTTCACTTAAAATCATAGAAATGCATCTTGAACAATCGGGTCCCACCTAGCGAGGACCCCTAAGATGGTGGCCGTCGCGATGCCTGTGCGCAGGATGCAACGGAGGCACTTGTCACGAACGAAGGACACGAGACAGTTACTAATGTACACTAAAAATCTTTGTCAGATTTGAGATCGTATTAACTACCAGCAAAATACGTTCATATGTGGAAAAAATAGCAGATGGAGTTGATAAAACGCCTGAACAGTGAATACAGACCTCATCGTCAAAGATCGCGAGAAAAAGGCTTGAACAATCGGGTCCCACCTAGCGAGGACCCGTAAGATGATTCATTATTATTATCACTACTAACGTTACAACTATTATTTGTGTGTGTATTGTCAGTGTCATATTACTGTACAAGGACAGTGGATAATATTGGTAGTTAATAAGAAAATCAGCTCAAATCATTAATCGCCCCTCCCCTCCACACCCAAATGCATGCGTGTGCAGGACGGGTTTAAGCACACCTCTAGTTCTGTCATACTCGAAGATTTTTAGTGTGAATTACTACCTGTCTTGTGTCCTTCGTGACAAGTGCCTCCGTTGCGACTTGCGCACAGGCATCGCGATGGCCGCCATCTTAGGGGTCCTCGCTAGGTGGGACCCGATTGTTCAAGATGCATTTTAAGGGAAGATACGACTCTTTTCTCATGTTTTATCTTTTATTTAACATAAACAAACGTATATACTTTTATAATAGCGTTCAGTAAGTGAATAATTATGAATGAAATTAATAGTAAATTAAGGCACAATAAATCATAAGGAGATTGCAGCAGTTTTTTTGTTTAATATAAAATATTATATATATATATATATATATATATATATATATATATATATATTAGTATTTTCGTATGAGACTTTCCAAATAGTGGAGACAGAAAACAAGCTCTGCTCAAATAAATCACCTGTCTCTTTATTTAAAGCAATGTTTGAATGCAAAATAGACTGAGTTTAACAGATTACATTTATGTCTGTTTGATTGTTTTTATAACAACATACACATAAATCATAACTTGATTTTTGCTAGAATTGTAAACCGATGCTCTACAGTTAACAGTGATTTTTGATGTTTCCTGCTTCTGTTGTATTCTGAACCCGTTCTTTATGATGTCAAGAAAGTCTTCCAGCATACTGTATATTACAAAGGCAGAGAGGGAAAAAATTGTTATTATATTACAGTTCCTAAACATTTTTATATTTTTCTTTACCACAGAAGCTCTGTCCCGAGACGCTCTTGAGTTACGTTGAGACTGATGATTCCCCAATCTTCCACAATGGACTTCACATAGGATGAACTGTTTCCAGTTTCAGCAAAAAAGCAAGAATTTATGAATGGATGACTGCACCTTAGCACTCTTCATTGCCACTGCATGCCTCACCTGGGCCACAGAGAAAACAATGTTGCTGCATGTACATGGCACAATTAACCTCTAACCTTACAGCTGAATCAATGCAGTAACACTGTTAACTACCAATGATATTGTACCAAATGTTCAGACTGAATATACAGAGGAGAACTGGTCCCCAGTGTTTTTGGTTAGTCTGGTTTCTCCAAAGGTTTTTTTTACTCCAGTATCGACTAATACTAGTATTATAATTATATAGCAATTATTGCTATCTATATAAACTATCTAGCTGTATTTTTAGTTACTTTCAGTGCACAAACAACCATTATTCACTTACTATACTTAATGGTATAAATATAATAGGCATACTGACATACTTCATGTAAAATTAATATAACATTCATTTTACATAAAGTAATAATATATCTGTATATAATACAACAATAACACGGTTCTGCACAAGCAATTGCGATATTATATCATTTAGATTAACAATATAAATTTACACACACACATCGAGTAGCTGTATGCTATGCTGATACGCGAGTAACAAAAAAAAAAAAAAAAAGAGAGAAATGTTTGATTTCACAATCTAAAGCGCGTCGGCTATATACTAGCCTATGAAACATGTAATTTAAAGTACAAAATGGTCATTATAGCAAAGTTCAAACGACAAAAATAAAAACGCTATTTAGCAGGAATTGTAATCAGGCGCTAAAAAATAATACCCATTAATTGTTCGTTGAGCCAATGGGATCACTCGGGGTCCTAAGCGGACTCGATTTCTCGGGCGGACTCGATTTCTCATGACACCGGTTAGAAATTTTGTCCGACTTGACACAGCGCTGACGCCACGTGACTGTGACGTGTGCCGTCAAAGTACCACGAGAGCGATTCGAGAGTAGCCGGAGAACTCAGCCAGCGCAGCTTCTGAAGAGCGGCTGCACAGATTCTGATGACGACACAACTGATCCACGATTGGCTGGATTCACTGATGACCAGGGCCGTCGCCAGAACAAACCAAATGGGGGGGCATTTAATTTTCATAGGGGGGCACACTTTTTTTAATGATCTGAGACAGACCATGACATAAACCCATATTAGGCTATAACTAAAATAGACCACAATAGTCTTGTTTTGTTCAATTATTCAAATAAAATACTTCACCGTTTGATCTTAACGTCTCTGTTGATTGTCTCTTAACATTTCCAAAACCGCCAAAAAATTATTCTGAGATCACATGCAAAGCGCAGCTCAGCTGCGCAAAGGAATTGCGTATAAACAATACAATACTGTATGCTTAACTAAATGAATTGCATGATTTATATATACATATACATATACTTACACACAAACTGCATATTGTAATTTGAATTAATAAAACTACTAACACAGAAAATAACATATTGAAAGGTCTGCTGCTGGAGACTTGCCATTGGTTGTTGTATTTGAATAATTAATGAGGTAGGTCTTTGCAAGGTTTGGGTGCTGTTTTGGGATGTTTTAACAGTAATTTATGAATATAATTATATTTAAAATTATGTTCTGTGTATTAATGCGTTGCTTAATGAATCGTCTGAATCATTTCTGAAGGTATATGTGTTATGCATTTCTAGTGTTACCGTTGTAGTGATTACTGTTCCTGTGAGTCAAGTTCTGCTGAAACGACTTTATTAGTGCAATGATCTAAATCTATAACATTCAATATCAAACGTCTTAAATGCGTAATAACACCGGCGGCGTCGGTTGACTTCTACGTTCCGATTGGTTGCTGCCCAACCGCGTCATAGCTCATTACCATAAAGTTGCATTGATTTCAACTCTCCTCACCGCTGCTCGACCCTGGTTTACATTGAAAATGAATGACTTCCGGCCACTTTGACGCTCTCGACGCCGGCGGTGTGAATGCACAGTAATGCAAGTTTGGTTAATTGTTCTGTGCGTTACGTTTAGGGGGGCACAAAAAGTCATTTGGGGGGGCACTGCCCCCCGATGCCCCCCCTTGACGACGGGCCTGCTGATGACACAGATGACGTGCGTTTCAAGTTTATTGCGAGTCGGCTTCAGTTTCAGAAATTCTCATATGGACTTTTAAAACAGTTCAATACGTTTTTATGTCGTCTTCATCTTATAAATCATATTTATTAAATATTGTTTTACTGTATTTACTTTATTGTTAATATAAAGTTTGTGTATGTTTATTTTGCATGACTTTCTTTTTTATACAGACCTTTTACAGTATTCAGCAGCATAACCTATTCAAATGAGCATTTTTAAGAACTAAAATGTTCATCTTAAAAGCATACAATCTAATGTGGTCATAAATGTATGCTCCTATACAAATGATACATAATACATTATGTTCCTCCATTTGTTTGGTTTCTTCATATTCTTTAGTTTATTTTGCTGTGTTTATACTTCACCTGCATGTGGTTAGCAAACTGCTAACAACTTGCTGTAACTTCAACTTAACAACATTCAAGACCCTTCCAAAACACCACTTATACACACATTAAACGCGATCAAGTAAGCAATCGCCACGTGATCTGCCATGACTGACGTAATTGCAGCAAACTACGGGAGCACAACGTGTCCGGCTTCATATCTCCGTTTTCAGCTCCTCCCCACCTGCACGCGGCTACTCTCGCCGATCGGTTGCATCCAGCCGCAACCGATGTCGAACACACCTTTTGTCATGTTATTTAAAGACATGATCGTTTGTAGCCTATCGCCTTAACGCAACATTTTTGGTCGTGTATTTTTTGTAATGTGTTTCTAGACGAACGTTTTTGTTGTGTAAACATGACATTTTTGAACATGTAATATTTCTGAGTCTTATTTGATGTGCGACATACACATTTTTCTGTTTTAGTTAAACTGGTGATAATTTAGAGCCAATGATTAAATACATTCGATGACTGGATGAATTAACATTATATTCTTTTGTAACGTTAAAGGAATTTGTCCTGTAGGTAAAGTGAGTGGTCTCTGTGATCCAACGACCATATCTCCCCTCTGGTTAATACATTTGAGGTGTCTATTTGGACCACTGCAAATAGCCTACTTGTTGGCAGAACCAATTACACTAGGCCAGTCTACCCTATATGTGGAAAAAGTCACCTCTTTAGTCAGCGGTTTCTGCGGTGTAACGTGTAAAGGGAGACGGGGGTTCTATTCCCACTGACAGCACTTTTTTAATAACTTTACAGTTATTAAACGCATTTGTTTTCAATAAAAATGATTTGACTTAAAATTCAATTTAATTAATAAAAGTTACATTTAGGGTAAGGTTAGGGGTAGCTCTATGTCTTTAATATCTCAATAAGTTGCCATGATTTTAATATTGTTTTATAATTATTTACTGTCAGTTATATTGCAGGATGTTTAATGCACAACAATACTGATGAGCAAATAGTAATGTTATCTGTCACTATTTATAAGTAAATAGAAATGTCTACTGAATCCACAACTGTTGCTATTTACACTTGGACTTGGACTGGTTGCACCACAGTTTACGTGGTCCGCCTGCTATAGTGATTCTGTAATGTTTATGTGTCGTATGATTGTGTCTGTGTTTCAATGTTGAATTAAGTTTTGTAAATTGTCATAGGCTACTGGTGCTTTGTTTTCTGCTTTTGTATTTGCCTTATTGTTATAATATAATTGTTAAATTTGTGATTGTTACAATATATTGTTGTTATTAGATTATTTTTATCTGACATATACAGTATACATACAGTATATGTGTATTATTTCCAGTCAAGCAGTATTCCAGAGTCTCTCATACCAGATTGATGCTGGCCCATTCGGAGATTACTCCATTCATTTTGAAAAAACAATAGCCACAGTATTTAATATTTAGCCTTTGCTAACTTTATTATTTATTGTATTTATTAAAGTTGAATGATTTATGGTACTTATAGGCACTATTATGTATAATTATTGACACCCCACCATGGACCTCACTAATTATTAAACCCTGGCTATGGCCGTATCCAGTGTTGTATGTTGTATACATATGTTAACATATGTTATACATATGTGTATATAGCCTATTACATCACTCATGTCTTATATAAGTTTTAACATGGATTTTTAGATAAATGTTTTCAACTATACAAATTTTTTACAGATCTTTAATAAAAAGGGTTTCAACTTTTCATGCTTGTTCAGTGAAACCATTATAATATGCACATATGTGGACAAGGCTGTGTATAATGGAACAATTAAAGTCGTGGTTATGGGGCATTAAAGAAACCCTTCTACTTACTTAGAAAGCAGAGGAACAGCCCATAAACATCTTTCACCCTCATTAGCTTCAAAACCTTTAGCTTGCTTTGAAGAGAATATTAAAAACAAGAATAAATGTGTGGGGTTTATTATATATTTTTGCATGATATGGTGGTCAAAACTTTACAAACACCTTGCAGAATATTAAAAAATGTTCACACAAATAAGTGTAATTTTGAAGATTTGTTTTAATTTAGTACTGCCATGAACAAATAATTTCACAGAACTGCTCCTGTGTAATGGAATATTGTGGTCGACCAGAGAAACCCCTCACCAATGGAGCACTGTAAGCCTGGGGAACTAAAGTTAACAGAAGAATAAAATGAATTATAACACAAAACATTATATTAAAATTACAGTCAATCTGACTATTTAGAGCATACCTTGCGGTTGAGGCAATGTTTCCAGAATATTCATGAATTCAGACAGACTATTCAGGATACTATTGGCCGTTTCTGGACCAAGTAGTTACACTCTAGACCATGCCACACTTCTGGCCATTGTCTGTATTCTGTAATTCATAAACATAACTAGTTGTAGTAAAACTTGCAATCTTTATGTTGGCTTGAGAAAGAGAGAGAGGGAGACAGAGACCACAACCAGGAAATAACCATGCAATAAAATGTATGTGTTTTAAACATGGTTTCTGAAGCTAAAGTGTTCTGTGACAGTACAAATTACCATGCAGCAAGCAAATATACAGTAACGTTAATACAGTTTTTAAACGTGGCTTCTTGTCCCCAGTTTATGGTAACACGAAAGTTTAACATAATTTTGACATAAAAAAAAAACACTGTTGTTGTAAGGCATGGCATTTATCTTCTATTATTTCATTTAGCATTTCAAGTTACTAGAAGTCAGCCATCTTGTAAATGTTATATGTTTTGGACATACCTGGTTATGATGATATTTAAATCATCCTCCGTGTTATAAGAGGATGCCAACTGAACGCAGTCTGTAAAAGTTCTTTGAAAGTTTAATAAAAAAATTCTAAGAGCCATCATAGAGAGCCACTTTTCCACGTTACCGGAGACAAAAAAAACCTGCATGAGTACAAAAGGGATGAGATGCCACAGCATGACACAGCACCGACATCACAACCAACGTATAAATGCATCATTGACTCTAAAGTTTTACGCTTGCCTATGTATATGCCAACGTAAAATTACGATCTCATTCACGAACAAATTTTACGTGTGACGTTTGCATAGGTATTTGCTTACCTAACAGCACATCATCCCTCACGGAAAGAAATGTCATCTGATGTTTATATATGTTTACAGCAACGTGCCATCGCATCACAAATGCAAATGAAATCCTAAATAGAGCAACGCTATTGGCTGTTGTGCGGTCCGACGCGACACCCGAACATATACTTCGTATTTACGCTACAAACTGTGCGTGTTAATGCGTCCAAATTTCACGCTTTGTATATAATAGGAATTGTCCCCAACGGCGTTCCATAGTAAACGTTTACACGGACCAAAAAAACGCGTACAAACTGTGCGTGTTGACGCGGTCAAAAATCACGCGTTTCGTTTAAAGTGTATTGGCCCCGTGCGCGTTCCATACTATACTAATGTGTCGTCATCATAACCATAGACAGTAAAAGAAATGGACACAGCGACCCCATTGGAACTCAATTGAGACAAATGAAGCCCAGTTTTAGCGTTTTTTAACACTTCCGTTTCTGACGCGCAGACTCAAACGAAGCTTGACGACGTCAGCAACCTGTCTGCCAGATGTAAATATTCTAAGTGGCTGTGCGTACAAACTGCCATCGTTAATCTTGCAGAGACGGCGAGCTTGAGCGGGGAGTTCTTTGTCGTGAGTGAGCAGGAGTAAGTATTCTGATTAATTATTTTGTATAGTATTTTAAACTGTAACGCCAGTACGCCATATTAAGTTAATTGTCTGCGAGCTTCTCCACCTGTCTGTACGGTAATGCGACAGAGAGCCGAGTGGTTATGACGCAATCGTTAGCCTATTTTTTACAAAAACTGTTTATACGGGGCCATAATGTAACATAGAAGGTAATGGAGCCCTTTATACATTGTCGTGTATCTTTAGAAATAAATAATGGACAAACAGAGTCTTTAAACGCCTCAGATGTAAAGTTATTCGCTGTCAAAGTGACGCCAAAATGAATGGGAGGCAATGGGAATGCTAACGCAAGTGAAGTTCTGCTAAAAGATGGCAGCCCCCACCCGACTTCAACTTCCGGTCGAGTTCCTTGCCCCTTGATCATAACGTATTCCCAGTGGTGAACGCAAAGCATTCTGGGAATCCGCGGCACAACCATTAGGCGCGAGACTCCTTTGTTTGCATGGAGGAAGAACGCAGTTTTAAAGATCCCGTCTACCTGCTGTGTTATAAACTGAAATAGTCGTTCTCACGAAAGAAGTGGCAAGCTTACGAACGGAATATCATTTTATCGTTTTCCAGCGTGGAAAAATAATAGTACAAGCCTTGTTTCAGAGGTGACAAAAAGGCGACGAATGGCTTGGATAGCAGCGGTAAGGAGGCCAAGATTACCTTCGATAACACTCCACCACACATGATGGTGTGTTCAAAAGCATTTTCACCAAGGTAAGTTACAATTACTCTCTGTAATGTTAACTGTTAACTAGCATGACATGGCTAGAAAATGATCTTAAGTTACCAGTGTACTAAAGCGTAACGTTAATCAGTTTCAAATGTTGTACATCTAGGCTACAATGCAATTTATTTGGTGACTGGGTTTGCAGGCAAACCTGCCTAAGAAATGTTGGGAGTATGATCCTGCTTTGATTACAAGAATCTAATAGTTTAAAATATATTAAAATAGAAGTCATTTTAAATTTTCATAATTTCACAATATGACTCTTTTTATTATATATATATATATATATATATATATATATATATATATATATATATATATATTAATTATTATTTTAATTTTTTTATAAATGCAGCCTTGGTGAGCAGAAGATGCTTCTTTTAAAAACATAAACTTTTGAACGGTAGTGTATGTCGCCCACTGTGCATAGCTAATCTGGATTCCTTTAGGAATAGAGGTTGTGATATGACACAATTGCTTTGTATTGTAACTGTCAGACACTACACCCGCACCTGAAATGTAAGGTCCTGTGAATCCACCTCATCCCCGGACACTGTCCACACCACTCATGAGACTGAGCTGAAGACTTTGCTGGATAAAATTGTGGTTGTGTGCTGTGTTTTGACCAATATGTGTCCAAGTGTTGTTTTGAAGGCGTAATGTTAGAATTATACACCTTGCTCGCATCTAATATGTAAATGTTTTTTTGTTTTGTTTTTTTGTTTTCCAAAAGATTTTGTAATGTCTCTTCTCACATGTAATGTTTTTTAGCCGTGTCTGTAAATAAAATACACAAAGATTGAATGAAATTCTGCTTCCTTTATGTGTATCAAGATAAAAATCAGTGTTCTTTGGTTGCAAACACATTTACATAACTTAAATAGTAGTAACAACCAACTTAATTTCAGTTTTTTTACATATTTAACATTGTAAATACATTTAGATGAATACATTTACATTTATAAAGATTCCATAGAAATGATGAGAAACTGAAAATGTATGAGGTAGGTTTAGTTGTGCGTGATAAGTCACATTCACCCCAGCTAACAATTTTACTTTCTGGGAATATTAGTTTTTGGTTCCCATAAAGTTCCCCTAACCTTAAGGGAACGTTCTAATTACGTTAAGAAAACTTTCCTGGATAACCAATAGGGAACGTTCTCGGAACCAAAAACTAATGTTCTCAAAGTTCCCAGAATGTTCTCCTAACCACTACATTCTGATGTCTGTACATTAATCAGTAAACAAGCCAATACTTCTACATAGTTTATTGTATACAATTTTTTATTGTAGTACAACAGTAATATTGTTCTTATTGTATATAATCATATGAACCATAAATTATACATATATATGACTTGCATTTAAAGAAAAGATCTCAATCTCTGAAATGGGATATGAACATTTTATTGTAACCAACAAACAAAATGTATAAGTTTGAAAATGTGTACAGTGAACGTGTACGGGGAACTAACCCTAACCCTAAACTGAAAACGTATATGGTGCACAAAACTAAAACTTCTCCAAGTCTTCACTTCATCAGCTGCGAAAAAAAAAAAAACAAAGGGGAAAAAAAAAGACAAGTCAGTTAGAAATTATAGGCATAAAAAAAAAAATCTGGATTTTGTGTCAATGGCCGGTGAGTTCACAAAATTTTGCAGCCACAATTTTTTTTTTTTTTACTGGCCAGGAATTTATTTATTTATGAGGCAGTTACTACCATAGATATACATAAAAAAGGCTAGATGTCTTACGGCGGAGTCTCTAAAGTCATCACCGGCGGCCATCTTGTCACAGGCAAGCTTTCTGGCGGACTCTGGCCCTCTTACCTGATGTAAGGCGAGTGATCTGCACGAACACAAATACTCTTATCTCGCTGAAATCTTGACGGATTTACAAAATGTTTGATTTCTTACAAACGTTAATAACGTGGCTATAATTCTGAATGCGTGAACATGTTGAAATTGCAGCTTTTCTTTTCGAAAGACGACTTAATCGTGCAGCATAGTTGTGTATCACGGCTAACGTTACTTGTGCAAGTTATCAAGGCTGAGACCACAATCGAGCTGTTCAATTATATAGGTTTTACTGACACCAATAACGATTTTATGACAAACAATCTTTTGTCTAAATTACAGTCTTTGTGGATGTGGTTATTAGCTGGCTTTGAGTGAGACCTAACATTAGTAGTTACAGTTTAGCTGCTACCCAGCAATTTTACTTCAGTGGGAGAGGCAGAATTGCTCTTTCTTTTCAATATAACTTAAGTTGCACATGATTTCCTATCGGTTTGGTTTGTTAAAAACATCTTACATTATGATACAGGAAATTGCTGGCTTTATAGGAGAAGATGCCAGACTTTTGTGCAGCCTACGTAATCGGATGCTCCAATCGCCATGGTCTCAAAACGAGAGCCCGTGGGATCACCTTTCACCTGTAAGATATGAAAATATTATGATTATATTTGGAATAATCTTTAGTTACTTAGTGGATGTATGTACAGTACAGGTCCTGTTACACAGGAACTGCGGGGCTATGACATAATAGTATTACAAGATTGTTGCTGACCCAAAGATTTTTACAAGTTTGTTTACACAATCGCAGAATGTTTTTTGGACACCTTTTTATAACTAGTTTAGTGTGGTTGTCTTATTCTAAAGTACATACATGCATACATGATGCATACATGCACACACACACACATTCATACATAGTTACCCAAAACATGATAATTTAGGTGTCCTTACCCTTAATGTTAAAATAAGGAAAAAAGGGTTGGAAATGTTGGCAATAATTTATATATCTGGGTACATTTCTAACATTTTTAAGGTTTCCCAAAACCGGAAAGATGAGGAGGCAGTGGGAACTTGCCCTAAGAGGAGACGGTTTTGTTGCCTCTGACAGGACACTGCTCTGCAGTGAGCACTTCAGGAGTGAGGACTTTGAGAGAACAGGGCAGAATGTCTGGCTTAAAGATGGTGTTGTGCCAAACATTTTCAACTTTCCAGCTCATCTTCAAAGGGTATGTATCATTGACCAACAGTAATTCAAGGTGTATAAGATTGAGAGATCAATATGTGATTAAATGTCACTTTAGATTTTGTTTCTGCAAGTTATATAATGTGTTTATTACGGCACATTTTAGACACTCAAAACTTCTTTACTTTATTTTAGTTGGCAGCAAGAAGCACAAGCACCTCTAGAAGAGCGGAAGACATCCTGCCAATGGACTTGTCTCAGGATGTACCTCAACATGATGTTGTGAGTGTTTACATGTGGAATGTCAAACAAATGAGAGCATTATGTGGCTTGTTATATTAAATCCTTTATCTTGGTGGTACCCGGAAAGGTTTATGATGGTGTTAGTAGGCTAAGAGCCCAATATTATTTGAGGTGGTACTCTGTGTAAAAAGTTTGAGAACTACTGGCTATCTCACTTGCTCCGTCGATCATATACTTGAATGAATAAACATGTGTGAACATTGAAACTAAACCCAGGGGTAGGCAACCTTTACAATGAAAAGAGCCATTTTTGTCCAGAGCCACAAAACATATTTTTGCCTTATAAATGGACAAGCCTATACAATTTCTTAAATGTATACTGTTGTGTTTTCTGTTGGAGAATTGGAGAACCTAAACATGTATTTAGGCTCACAGAATTGAAAAGTGAAGATTGAATTGTAAAAAAAAAGTAACTTATTAATTTCCATATTACTATTATTTATATATTTGTATATTTTGGCAAAACAACAGGGAGTCACTGGAGCGAGGAGTTCGAGCCGCAAGCGTCAGGCCACTGACCACTTGTATGCATTCCCTACCAGCTGTCATTGACACCTTAACAAGCCTGTCAGCTGTAGATATGTCCTCTGCAGCAGGAGGAGAAGATCTTCCATCCCCATTTGCTGACATTCCTGCCCTAGTACATAACCACAGCTACCTTCCCATCCGCTTTGGTCTTGTGGACAACGCTCCGTGTACATTTCAGGTAAAGGCTGACTGAAAGTTGATTTTGCCTATAACCGATAGTGCCAATAGTCAAATTCTGGGGGAAAACAATCTCGCGATAGTTTATAAAGAGAAATCTTCCCTTAATTTCCACATCCTTATTAATGATTATTATTATTATAAGTAATGATATTATTATACTAACTCAAATTTCAGGATTTGTTGTGCGACGGGCTCTGAAGAAGCTGTCGTGTGATGTCTGCCATGCCAGCCAAGGGACAGACGCTGCATCTGCCATCAAGGACCAGAGCTACCACCTGCTGACCTTAAAAAACAATGGAGGTCTGGTGATTCCATCAGAAGGCACAGTGAGGGTCGTCAGGGCAGCAGAGAGGGTCATTCGTCAGGCATCAGCCAGTACCAGACGATCACAGCCCAGCAAACTGCTAGAGGTCGTGTACACTGTACGGAAGAGGATAGGGTCAGAGGATGTGTTTGTGCTCGGGGAGCACATTGGCGAAATGCAGTATGGCATAGACAGCCACCACCATACGCTGTTAACATTAGTTGTGTCCCTGTTTTTTTAAGCTAAGGCTGCACCACATCGCTAAAATGACTAACCTTACCTTACAGAGCAACAACATGCAACGGAAGCTCAATAAAACTGTCCTTTTCAAAGGGCATTAGCCCAAGCTCTGTTATTTTGGGTCTTTTTTTTTTTGTCCTCCACAGTAGTGTAGTTCTCTCTACAGGGTGGGGATTTCAACATGCAGCATTTTTTTATGTATATTTGTAAAGGGGAATCTTCTATTTTTTTTTATTGCAAATGTCACTTTTATAATAGTTAAAAAAATAAATAGACTTTTTCTATTTTTCTAATCTTTTGGGCTCAGTTGTGTTTCTAAAGTCATATCAAGAGACCTAGAAGCTGAAATGTGGTCAGTTGAATTGCTTGTTATCCAGCAGAAAGAAAAAACAATATTCTAGCCTCTATAACTCTGTGCCAGTACTTCACATAATTATTCTGATTGTTTCCTAAGAAACTACAGGGTCTCAGCTTTCTAAAGAGGTCAGGCATTTGATGGTAGGCAAAAATAGCTGGGAACAGTGATCTCTGAAGTAGGCACAGTGCAATGTCGAGGGGAAAAGCCTAGTAAATGGCCCAACCCTGAAGAAGTTAAAATAAACGTAATAATTCAAATTATTTTATTATAATATTAATATTATAAAAGTGTATGTGTATATATATATATAATCATGTTGCCAATATGTACACTGAGTTTTAGTAGCCTATATATTGATTTAACATAAATACCTTGGGCGTGTGTATATTCATTGCACCTATATGTTCTGTTCAATGTTATTTTCATATGGAAGTCCATGGTTATAAATAAGTATGCAGTGTCTGAAGTACATCTCTGACGTTTATAACAAACCATATATATACACTAAATATAAATATAACTAAACTACTTTTTACATTAATCTAGTAGTTTTACTTTCTAACTTAAGTTTAGATTTTATTAAAACTAATATCAAAATTAATTTAGCATGAGGTACATTAAATAATTGAAAATGTAAACAAAACTGACACTATTACATACCATTTTAAACGCCTGTGTGGGGCAAATTTTAGGACCATTGAAATGAGGTCTTCAATCTCACTGGCCTTTAGAGACTTGTACACCTTCTGCATTGCCCCTAGAGGTAGAAATAATATCGTCAACATCGTAGCCATTTGGATATGGTTTTATTTAAAATGATGTACATTGGGTCAAGAACAATTTTCCAAAGTGCAAAATAAAATTGCCTACAACTATAGAAAAAGACTTATAACTTGCCTATGATCATGTTGCAATATTTTGCGCAAGGTTGCACCTGGGTTTGCTCCTCCAAGGGACCGAAGGTAATTCGTCTGTTTAAAAGAAAGAAAGAAAGACTTATTTAGAGGAAAAAAAAGAATATGGCATCATGACAGCAGATTAAATATTTTTGTTGCTATTTGAATGTAAAGCATTCAAGCTGTGATTGTGTTGTTCCACATTCATATGTGAACACATTTTCTTCTGAAACAACTCTAATGAAATTATAGTTTTTGAATGAATACAATTAATGCAAGCATGTGCATAGGGGATGTAAACTTTTGAACATGTGAATGGTGGAAATTGTTCTTATTTTAAGATTAATTTTATAAATTTTTTCCATTTACTCATATTCATAACCACTCAATTAGCCAAAAAGCAGATGGAAAACCAAGAATGTGCAGGACACAGGATTTTTCTGTAGAAGAGTGGGTAGAACAGTATGAATGGCCTCAGGTCTGAGTTTGTTTACAGAAAAAGCTGTATAGTAGTAAAAGTATCCTGCATTGTTAAGCTTTGCATGCCGCCTGTGGTGTTGTTTCTGAAAGAGTGAGGGAGAGCAGAATCACACAATTTGCTGTTACGCGCTTCTGTTCTCCTGCACACTTTCGGCCTCAAAACAGCATTAACATCACTCAACCCTTAAGCTTGATGAAGGAAAGAAAAGTGAGGGAAAACATATTACATTGAGGGAAAACATATTACATTCCCGAAAAATGCAGGGAAAACGGATCTGCAAACAGTTTCCGAGAACCAGGTATTCGATAAGACGCGTACGTTTCGATTCTGCTTAACGATTCCTGCGTTCACATTTCAATTTGATTTAAAACGATTAAAGCTGCGGTAGGGAACTTTTGACGCTCTAGTGGTCTGTGGTTAATAAACAGAACTGTTTGCATCTTGCGGAAGAACATCGTAGCCGGAACTACTTCTCTCCGTTTATGTCTATGAAGAATCACAAAGGTACTGGGTTACTCCGCTGCGGTACACCCGAAGCAATCTAAAATAGTCCAAATATAAACACTTATTATAGGTGCACCCTAGTGATTCAATTCAGGACAAGTTAAAAACACGGTTTGGAAAATGGATTCATGGTGTACTCGCTTATGATATACATTTTTCTACATTTTGAACACAAACAAAGTTACGGACCGCAGCTCTGATTGGTTAATTTCTTACCGGGAGCAGTCCGTAACTGCAAATGGCAATAGGACCACTGGGAGGAGCCAGAGGAGCTTGATTTTTTTCACAGATCATCTGTCTCATATTCTACTATCAGGACATAATGACAGGTTTAACAAATATGTAAAAAAAAAAAATATTTACAAAAGTTACCTACTGCAGCTTTAAGTGTAGGAACGGAAAGAATTAGCACCTTGTTTGTGTGCAGCGCACATGAAGCGCAAGTGCGTGCAGAGAGGAGCGGTCGGTGGTCGCGCTTCAGGTTCCCGGTTTGTGTCCGACCTCGGACCGTTCCATGTATTTCCACTGTAGAAAAGGTTGTTCCGAGTCGAAACTGACTTCTTTCATATTTGTCAACCAATATACAGAAAACTACATCATGAACATCGCCGTTTTTGTCTTACGTTAACATAAACAGATGAGAAAGTAAACACAAGTGTACAGTATTTTTGCTTAAAGAGACAACAGCCTAATAAATGCACTGCCTGTCATTAATGTTAATCAAAGAACAAAAGAAAATCATTCACTGATCTTGACTGAATATATTTAATAACTTTAATTGATTAATCTTTATTTTATTTATAAAAAAAACTATGCAGTGTTTTTAAACTTTTTTTTGATTACAGTTTCTATACCTGAAATTTTGTTTAGTTGTATTTATTTACGATATTGCTAATTGATTTGTTTGTTCCTATTTCATTACCGACTGTTTACTTGTCTTTAACACTTTAATATTTGAAATCTATATTAATCTAGTTGTTTTTGCTATGGTATTTTCTTTTTAAAACACACAGGCAAAATTCATCTTGCAGTGTTTTATAGGCTGCTGATTTTTGTTCATGTTATTCAGCTGCAACAGAATGCTTTGTAAAAAGACAGAATACATGTTTGACATCTTAATGTATATGTAAATATCTTGACTTTATTATCTACACTATTATCATGTGCAAAAAATCGGATTTGGTAACGGATTTGAGTGTCTTGCATAAGTATTACCATCTTGGCCCTTTTTTCTTTATTTTCCAAATCCCTGTCAAGGGTCTGCAGATCCTCCACTGTTTGGCATGGCCCATTTTACAGAAAAAAAACCCATCTTCCTCTGTCATGGTCACAGCTACTGCAGCCAGTAACTGCCTTTGCATGGCAAGGATGTCTTGCTGGTTCTCAACAATTTCTTGTAGTCTTTGCAAGACTTTTGTGCGATAGCCTGTGAAGCAAAAATGCATAATGCTCCTTGAATGTGTAGTATTACTCTATTGTTAAAAATCAAAACTTGACTTTACTCTTTGATGCAGAGTCTGAACACTGGGGCTCTTCTACGAGGAGCTGCGAAGCAACTGCGGCATAAAACAAAATTTCACTCCAACTAGAATTATTAATAATTACAATAAATATAATACTCTGAATTTCAGAATATAATATTTTGAATTTTAGAATAGAGTTTTAGAAGAATACCTTCAAGAGGCCGTGATATGCTTGACTCCTGCAGCAATTCCTCTGCTGTATAAATATAAACAGAATAGGCAATTTCAAAACTGTCTTTCAAGGTCCACTCTTCTTCAGAGTTTAGCTCCAACCCTAATCTAGCACACCTGATTAAGCTAATCAATGTTGATTAATTTAAGAATTCAATTATTGAAATTAATTGATAATTAAAGGGAGTTCAGTTTAAATCGAAGTTGGAGCTTAACTCTGCAGTAAAGTGGAAATGAAAAGCCACATTAACCCCCGGTTTCATAGACAAGGCTTCAGTCTAGTCCTAGACTAAAATGTAAATCTGAGCTATTTCAACTGAAAGAAACTGATCTGATCTTAAAACATGTCAGTGCATTTGTTTTGTCTTAAGATGCACACCAGTAATGCTTTTTTCTAAGGCATGTTTATAAAAATGACAATGAAAGAACTATGACCTAATCCTGGATTAGGCAAAGCCCTGTCTGTGAAACCAGGCCATAGATTCAGCATTAATTAGTGAGTCGAAGTTTATAATAATAATTTAAAAAAAAACTCTTACAGTGTTGAGAAGGATAACTGGAAATTCCTTCTTTCATGCCAGCAGAGAGAGAGTGTGTGTGTGAGAGAGAGAGAGAGAGATCATTCATTCATTCATTTGGGAAGATGTGTTTGTCCATAAAAGCATACTTGTATATTATACAAACCCTTGTCCAGAGGATGAATATTGGAGAATGATGAATCTGTAAATACAAAATTGAACGGATGATAAATGGAGACATTGGTTAATAATCCATGTCAAAAGTGGATTAATTGACAGTGTTACACAAGTATATATATATATATATATATATTAGTAATCTTATAATAGCCTTGAACACACACACTGGCGAGTAAAAAATAAGAATTTATTAGCCAATGGCTTACAATAGACATCACTTAGGCGCCTAGAGTAAAATTTAGTCACATATGTGAGTGGTTTACTCGAAATGTAGAGGGTTGTTTTGACTGGTTGCTGTGAATACCTTTAAATTGACACTGGTTTTACTCAAATGTAACGGTAAAATGCTTGTGAAGTGACCCAGAACAGAACTGATGATTTTGCTGATGTATTTATGTCCTCAATGAGAAGGCAGATGCAGAAATTACTGCAAGCGTCGCACGCCTCAGTCTATGTAGTAAACAAACCATTCATTCACAGTTTACACAGAGACGCGCAAAACATGCAGGATTCATATTTCAACCAACTTTTGCGGCTTAACATTTACAGATACTCATCCATATGGAGATTTGATTTGATTAATTTATGCTAACTTTGACTAATTCCCTGACTGTCCATATTAAAATCTAAGTCTCATTTTCATGACTAGATTCCTTCCGCGTTTTCTGCTTCACGGAAATCATAGCGGTGTATGTATGCATCAAGAACCGGGTTTGAACGGAACCTCGGTACCACCGGTACTTAAAGAAATCTGGTACCGTCACATCTTCATTTTTTTAGTACCGACTTGGTACTGAAGTAATGGGTCTTTTGACAACACTAATATGCTTTTTGAAACACTCACTCACACTCACACACTCACACACTCACACTCTCTCTCACACAACCTCTCTCACTCACACTCACTTACTCCCACTCTTACTCACTCACACTCTCTCTCTCTCACACAACCTCTCTCACTCACACTCACTTACTCCCACTCTTACTCACTCACACTCTCTCTCTCTCTCACATAACCTCTCTCACTCACACTGAATTCAATTCAGTTAGCTTTATTGGCATGACAAAAGTACATTTTGCATCGCCAAAGCATACATATGAAAAGAGAACATATACAGCAGTGTAATTTAGAACAATATAGCAATTAAAATAACATTTAAACAAGTAATATTAGAAGAACAATATTAAAACACATGGATGCATATAAAAATAGAGTTATTTAACGTATTATTTACAGATTATTTATTAATTTGTTTAATTAATAACTGGATTCAGCATTATTTACAGTCATGTGTGATGGTTGGTTTGGTGTGAGTTAGCTGTATATTCTCTGGATGTTGTGTCTTGGCTCTGTCTCAGGAGTTGGCAGGCTGCTATAAATCTTGCCGCTGTATTTGCACATTCAGATTTTTCCCAGAGAATGAAGGTGAGTTTTTCGGTTGGGGTGCAGTTATTAAAATAGGGAAATAATGTGTTTATTTTGGGATAATAGTGGTTTCTAATGGTTTGGTATTTGGGGCATTGTGTGAGGAAGTGTAGCTCTGTTTCGATCTCTCCCAGAATGCAGTGGGAGCAGAGTCTCTCGTCACGAGAGAGCCAGGTTTGTCTGCGCCGGCCCGTCTCTACGGCCAGACTGTGCTCACTGAGTCTGTACATCGTCAATGTTTTCCTGAGTTGGACATCAGTCACTGTGCTCAGGTAGTGTGCCATGGTGTACTCTCGATTTAGTGCAGAATAGCATTCTTGAGAGTGTGTGTGAGTCCTGAGGCTGGCTGATCTCTGTCGGTGTGATCTCAGTCAGTCTCGGCACCAGCTGAAGAAGAGGACTCGGCGTGGGGCTTTGAGTATTCTTTTACAGAAATCTAAATGCATATTTTCAATTGGATGTTTTTCCCATTTTAAAAAATCTAATTTTATAGATGGACCCCAGACTTCACTGCCATATAGTACGATCGGTTCAATTAGGTCATTCAGGTCAATCAGGTCATTGGTCCCCGTGTGGATAATGATGTGGCTGGGACGGCCCAGCTCAGATTCTGTCAGAAGCTCCAGGGCTTTGTCTGTGTTGGGACACCAGTGTTTCACAGCTCTGTGTCGGGGGAAAAGTTTTTTTATGTCAATGAATTTCCCAGTTGAATCGATGAGCAGGGCTATTTCTGTCTGTTGTGTGCTGGTGGGTGGTGGGCTGTTGTCAGATGGGTGCTGCTGGTGTTGTGCTGGGGCGCTGGGCCCGAGGCGCGGTGGTGATTGTGAGTGGTCTGGGTCGGGTGTCTCTGGGCTGGAGGTCAGAGTTTCAGATCTGTGGATCTGCTCTGGTTCTTGTCTGGTCAGGAGCAGCTCTCTCACCTGCTCTTTCAGGGCCTGGATCTCACTGTGCTGCTGCTCTCTCTCCTCCTGTAACGCTCTAAGTGTCTGCTTCATCTCTAGTGTGAGATGCTCTCTGTCCTGTAGCTGGAGTCTCAGAGTGGCCAGCTCTTTCTGATAGCTGTCCTTCTCTGTCTGTAATCGTTTGACTTGCTGTGTGAGGGCTGTCAGTCTCTGTGTGGTGTGGTCTGAGTTTAGCTGGAGTTGGGTGTGATGGTCCTCTCTGAGCTTCTCCATCTCCAGCCTTGTGAAGTGCTCCTGGAGGGCATGTATAGATGTGAGCAGGGGGGGGGATGAGGGGTCCTGGGCAGGGCTCTCTGCAGGCCTGGGCTTGAGATCTGGACTACATCTCTGTGTATTCTGCTCAGACGATAAATACTCAGATAATAGAGCTTTTTCTCGTTTCATTATTGCACTGTAGTCAGTCTGGAATGTTTTTAGATTTCCCTGTACCATGACTGTGCCATTTTTATATAAGTTCACAGTTATCACTGTGTTGTCGGGGTCTCATGGTTCTCTAATTTTGACTTTCCAGCCATTACAGATGCCCTCCTTCTTTACAGACGGGTAATGGTTTATAATGGCTTTATGCCAGACGCTGGGATGATCAGTGAAGAAAATGAGGTTGCTTTAGTCTCCAGTTTTAAATGAATCTACATACAGAGCTTCTGGGTTGTCTTTGAGAAGTTTCTGCTTATAGTGTTTCCTTGCAGAGTCAGTTGTGATGTCAGAGGGGTACTGTATGAACATACAGTCTGTGCAGAGTGGGGAGCTCATTTGCAAATGGCAGTGGGGTGACTGCGTCTGCTCCTCTGATTGGTTACTGTTCTCTGGCTCATTTGAATTGATACATTGAGGAATGTCAGAGGTTTATAAAAAACTATAAAAAATTTCAATTTTAAACCGTATATCCTTGAAGTTGAGGATAAATATTGTCCAGTTCAGTTAGCTGTACTCACTGCTTCTCCCTCTCTGAAATGTTGAGGTTTATCTGGAAGGATTGTCCTGTTTTTGGTTTCCCCTCCGATTCTCCTGTAGGCCTGTCTTGCAGTGCTGCTAGAAACTCTGTGCTGAATATTTGGTTTTAAAAAAAAATATATATACTTTTTCTGATTTCCTTTAGTGAAAGTTCAGTTCAGAATTTGATATTCTTTCAGATATTTACAATTTTTCATCTAACTCTCATCTCAAAATAGCAAAAAAGGTCAATTCTAAGAGCTCATGCAGATCATGACTCTCTCTGATCTGATCATGACACTCTCACACTCACTCACTCCCACTCTCTCACACACACACACTCACTTACTCCCTCACCCTCTCTCTAACTCTCTCTCTCACACAACCTCTCTCACTCACACTCACTCACTCCCATTCTTACTCACTCCCACTCTCTCTCACACACACTCCCTTACTCCCTCACCCTCTCTCTAACTCTCTCTCTCACACAACTTCTCTCACTCCCACTCTTACTCACTCCCACTCTCTCTCTCTCACACACACACACACACACTCACTTAGTCCTTTACCCTCTCTCTAACTCTCTCTCACATAATCTCTCTCACTCAAACTCACTTACTCCCACTCTCTCTCTCACATATTCACTTACTTCCTCCCTCACACACTCTCTCACTCTCTTACACACACTCACTCACTCACACTAGAATAAGGTATGAGCTTGTGAAAAAAAAAAAAAAGTCAGAATTTTTTTCTTTACATTGTCAAATGCCAAATGTACCACAAATTATAGAATTACTCTTGACTCATGTGTTAACAACTTACATTTCGGTGGATGAGGTTTTGACACATCTGTATTCTCCTTTGGGAAAACTCTGCCATCATCTGAAATGGAAACATGCTTCAAAATAGAGTTCACAAATTGTTATTTATAATTTCTTTGGCTCTTCCTGCCTTTTTTTGTTTTGTTTGTTTTTGTTTTCAGTGGATATACAGTATTGTTCAAAATAATAGCAGTACAATGTGACTAACCAGAATAATCAAGGTTTTTCGTATATTTTTTTATTGCTACGTGGCAAACAAGTTACCAGTAGGTTCAGTAGATTCTCAGAAAACAAATGAGACCCAGCATTCATGATATGCACGCTCTTAAGGCTGTGCAATTGGGCAATTAGTTGAATTAGTTGAAAGGGGTGTGTTCAAAAAAATAGCAGTGTGGCATTCAATCACTGAGGTCATCAATTTTGTGAAGAAACAGGTGTGAATCAGGTGGCCCCTATTTAAGGATGAAGCCAACACTTGTTGAACATGCATTTGAAAGCTGAGGAAAATGGGTCGTTCAAGACATTGTTCAGAAGAACAGCGTACTTTGATTAAAAAGTTGATTAGAGAGGGGAAAACCTATAAAGAGGTGCAAAAAATGATAGGCTGTTCAGCTAAAATGATCTCCAATGCCTTAAAATGGAGAGCAAAACCAGAGAGATGTGGAAGAAAACGGAAGACAACCATCAAAATGGATAAAAGAATAACCAGAAAGGCAAAGGCTCAGCCAATGATCACCTCCAGGATGATCAAAGACAGTCTGGAGTTACCTGTAAGTACTGTGACAGTTAGAAGACGTCTGTGTGAAGCTAATCTATTTTCAAGAATCCCCCGCAAAGTCCCTCTGTTAAAAAAAAGGCATGTGCAGAAGAGGTTACAATTTGCCAAAGAACACATCAACTAGCCTAAAGAGAAATGGAGGAACATTTTGTGGACTGATGAGAGTAAAATTGTTCTTTTTGGGTCCAAGGGCCACAGGCAGTTTGTGAGACGACCCCCAAACTCTGAATTCAAGCCACAGTACACAGTGAAGACAGTGAAGCATGGAGGTGCAAGCATCATGATATGGGCATGTTTCTCCTACTATGGTGTTGGGCCTATTTATCGCATACCAGGGATCATGGATCAGTTTGCATATGTTAAAATACTTGAAGAGGTCATGTTGCCCTATGCTGAAGAGGACATGCCCTTGAAATGGTTGTTTCAACAAGACAATGACCCAAAACACACTAGTAAACGGGCAAAGTCTTGGTTCCAAACCAACAAAATTAATGTTATGGAGTGGCCAGCCCAATCTCCAGACCTTAATCCAATTGAGAACTTGTGGGGTGATATCAAAAATGCTGTTTCTGAAGCAAAACCAAGAAATGTGAATGAATTGTGGAATGTTGTTAAAGAATCATGGAGTGGAATAACAGCTGAGAGGTGCCACAAGTTGGTTGACTCCATGCCACACAGATGTCAAGCAGTTTTAAAAAACTGTGGTCATACAACTAAATATTAGTTTAGTGATTCACAGGATTGCTAAATCCCAGAAAAAAAAAATGTTTGTACAAAATAGTTTTGAGTTTGTACAGTCAAAGGTAGACACTGCTATTTTTTTGAACACACCCCTTTCAACTAATTGCCCAATTGCACAGCCTTAAGAGCGTGCATATCATGAATGCTGGGTCTTGTTTGTTTTCTGACAATCTACTGAACCTACTGGTAACTTGTTTGCCACGTAGCAATAAAAAATATACTAAAAACCTTGATTATTCTGGTTAGTCACATTGTACTGCTATTATTTTGAACAATACTGTATACTAAATGCTTTAAAGTGATTTGAATAGTTACCATCTGAGGAAGAATCAATGTCCGACACAAATCTTTATTGCTTTTTATGTGCCCTCTTTTTGTTCACTTTGGAGCAGTCTTCTGTTTCAACATTCGAGGTCTCCACTACTCGCCGGCATTTCTGAAGACCTTTAGTGTAAGAGCCTAGAAAAATATGGTAAATATTAAATATTGAAAAATATTAGATAGTATAATAGTAGATTCATTTAAATAATGTATAAACTACATTACCTGTTCTTAGCCAAACTTTTTTTAATAGACATCGCCTCCACTTCGCTTTGTCTGGCAGAGAGCAGTTTTTTACAAGTTTCCTTGTGTTCGTAAATGTCCAGTAACAGAACATTAGATTTACCATTCTTGCACTGATTTAGTGTAATGTAAATGAATGTGAAAATAAAACAATACCACTTTGGTTTCCTCCAACTATGACGTTGGAATTATTTAAACTGCACTATCCTCAGCAAATTCCACAACTTTTTGTGTCCATCTGTTGAGATAAAAAATATACAAAAGTAAAAATTTAATATAAGATAATTTACACAGTGTATTATATTTATTCAATAACTTATTGCTTATAATAACTGATTTTAATGACCTTCACGGTTTATTCTCCTTTGATTCTCTGAATGTCCTTAAATGGGGAATTAACAGTAGATCTTAATATAAATGCATTGGCTGTGTGTGTGCGTGTGTGTGTGCGTGTGTGTGTGTGTGCACATGTGAGTGAGTGAGTGAGTGAGTGAGTGAGAGAGCAAGAGAGAGAGAGAGAGAGAGAGAGAGAGAGAGAGAGAGAGATTGACTAGGGCATTATCTGTGCACATGCAGGATTGCTAAGAAGATAGTCTCTTCTCTTTTTTCCACCATTATAGCTTTTCTTGTCAGTTGCCGTTTTGGTATGAGCTTCATAACAGCATGCCTTGATGGGACTTTGAAGCATCCAAGTATTCTTGAGTCACATGGATCTCTGAAAAGTGGTTCTGTTTTCTCAAAAAGCTTGCAAAGCAGCATATGGCAACCATCATCCAACTCTCTCTCTTCAATGGCCTCACAGCATTTACCTTCATCGAGTATGAAAGCATTATTAGGCCTTTTGAATTTGGGCTCAGAGGCCTCCACAGGCAATGGGGATTTTGACATCTCCTCAAGCCGTTTCACCACTTGAATAAGTGGCTGCTTTCCTGACCTTACAAGTTGTTTCAGCTTCCCAAGATAGTTTTCAAAAGGGAATGCACTGCAAGCATCAAGACTGCCATGAGCCATTGCCTCATCTGGTAAACGCACCATTGAATGTACATTGTACACCATGAAGTGGTCTCCATATAGTTCTCCTGCTTTTCCAACAAAGTATTTCGTCAGCTCTTTGCTGTAGTTATTGTGTTCCACTGCAAGTGTAGGGCAAAGCAGAAGACTCAAGGCAACACTGAAGACCACGAAGTGATCATATAGCTGGTCAGCCAGATATCCTTTAAGCACGATCTTTCCCATGTAAACAGCAAACTGCCGCAGTTCGGTTGCCTTCCACCGGTCAACGTCTTCCAGATTTCTAGGTTTCCTGGCAAAACAGCTGGGAATGACCTTTTGAAGTGACAGCAGTCTTTGGGTCACATTGCTTATTTGCCCAGCAGACATTCTCACTTTCCCGTCTCCGGTAACCCACACTGTTATTAGTATTTTCCATTACTCCCAGGCAAGCTTGGTGCATGTAATCAATTGGGAATTGTTGTACCATGTCTAGTGGGAGGCTCAAAAAGGGGGACACAGGAGTGTCCTCATTTTCTTGACGTCTAGTCATTTCAGAGCGAAATGTGTCATTGCTTCGTAAAGTGAGATTATCAACCTCTGGGTAGGTCACGCGTCCAACCACCCATGTGCCATTATGTGTGCATCTATCACACCCATAGTACCCAGAATACTGTTTGATCTTTTTTTACCATGGCTCTTGCGGGTGCATCGCACACAACACATCTGATTTTTATTTCCTTTCCATCCAAACCATTGTCCAGAAGTTCCTGAATGTCCTTTATGGCTTCTTCAGTAAAATACAAATTTGTTGGTTTGGTGGGACCCAGTGTCAGTGTGACAGGAAAGACACTGATGGGTGGCAGGTGAATGGCACAGAGGATGGGCCAAAGATAGGTTTTGCTGCTTTTAAAAATAGGCAGGCCACCTATATTAAATGATAGCTCCAATATGCTAACTCCTTCTGTAATCTCTCTTGGATAGCGCTGCAGCTGCTCAAGAAGGCTCTCTCTTAAATTAAAATGGACACACTCCATTCCTGATTTTGCCACTGATTTAATGAGTCTTGGAGTTTTCAGCAATGTCCTTGCTGTTGATGGAAGCTCTGGATGTCCATTTTTTTTAAAGTCCTTTCAGGAGATAATCTAGGGCATTATGCTTGATGAGGTGTTTTGTTGCCCATTCTTGTAAAAATGTTGAGAGTGAAGTTTGGGCCACTTTGTTTTCATCCTCAGTTTCTGAATTGCAGTTTTCCTCACTGTACACATCGGCCACAATGTCAGGTCCTGAACTGCAGCTCTCCCCACTGACCCCAATTTCTACACTTTCATTTACACTTATGTCACAGATGTCTTCAGTGTAATTTTCTTCATGAATTCTTTCTTGAAGTGTTACTGGATGAACTGATGGCTCCTCTCCAATACACCTTTCATGCAGTGATCTCCAAATTATTGGACTTGTTGAAATTGTGGTACTGGCATATTTTGCAATACTTCATTATATCTATTAGCAGCTAGTCTTCAGTTTTTTACATGAAAAATGTATTTCTTACTAGTTGAAATTTCAATTTCCCATATCAGAAATACAATTCTTACTTATATCAGTTATCACGTTATTACTAGTGCAAATGTTTAAACTTGATATCAAGAATTTTATTGCTACTGGTAGAAATGTTAATTTCTAATATCAATAATAATAATATCAACAATATCATGAATCCGATTGTTGCTATTAAGAAATCCATATATATATATATATATATATATATATATATATATATATATATATATATATATATATATATATATATATATATATATATATAATGTGTGTGTGTGTGTGTGTAGTACTGTTTATTATGTGTATATATAAATACACAAAAATACAGTATATATATTTTGAAAATATATTTAATATATAGACCATTTCAAGAACGTAAAAAATAAACTTGTTGGAATGCTACTGTACATGTCTGGCCCTGAAGCATTTCCGGTGGTGCCATTTTTAAATCTCAGGTTTATCAAAACAAGCGCATACCTTTTAAGTCTATTGAAAAGGTAACAGTTATGGTATTTCCATAAGCTGAAAATAAACGATGATTGGAATTACAGGATCCTTTAAATATAATTTAACATGAAAACCAAAACACGTCACTTCCTTAAATCTACAAATGACCGTTGAAATTGTCTATAAACTAGTGGTGGGCATAGATTAATTTTTTTAAATCTAGATTAATCTCGCTGTGATCTTGAAAATAATCTAGATTAAAATGGCTCATTCGAATTCTGCCGAAGGCATTCAGAATATGTGTGTTACCCAAATAAAATTGACAAACAGTAAGTCTTTGAGAAGGGGTTTATCAAGCTAGGTGGTGCATTAGAAAATCGGCTCATCTCCTGTTTCCAAAATGCATCACAAAGTGCTTGAAAAAGCTGTAAACTAATTCCACATTGCACAAGGTGCAAACAACATTACACCTGTTTCACACCAATGTTTAAGTTTTTTTCAAGTTTGTAGATGTCAAGGTACAGAAACCAAATAATTAAATGTAAAATAGCACTGGATAGTCTTCAATGTAAAAATGAAATATACAATCAAACCTACATTAATTCAGACACCTTCAATATCTCACATTATTACCGTTTTGTACATTACATCCCATTTTTTTCCTCAACTGTTTACTTTCACTTAAGAAATAACTGACAGTTTTTTCGAGCATAATTTCCCAGGTGGATATTTTGACATATTTTGTATGTATTTGTCGGCACAAGAGCAAAAATAAGCAAATTCGATGTTCAAGTGTTTTGAGACACCTTTCTTTGTGTGAGCCCTGAACACCAGAACACCGCGAGTACTGAATTAGGCTCTTTCACATCTTTTTGTTTGTTCTAACTGCGATTTGTATTTGTTCGTTCAGGTGCAGTACACACTGTCGCTGTCCGTGATATGCAGCTCTCTCTCCGCGTGCGCAGTAACCAGCTACTCCGTTCAGCTTTTCCGCGTCTTGTGTTTGGATGCTTTAATTTTTAAATCGACAAGCGGTAAGGCGTAAAAACACGTGTAAAAGATAAGCTTTTGTGACAATGCGCAGCAGTGGTCCGTCAACTGTCCTGAGCATCTATTTAGGCTGGCCTCAGCCAGTCGGTTATATAAAATATCAAGGTGAAAGTCATCATATCTTGCTTAGTATAGACCCAGCTCCTAAACCAACTTTGAGAATAGATTAACGGCGATATTTTTTTAAAATCGCCCGATAAGAGTCTCGCGTTAACGCAGCACGTTACCACCGATAACGGCCCACCACTACTATAAACATAACAGTTTTCATAAATATATGAATGCATGTTTATATAAACCAACATTACTGAGAGCACCTTAACATGAAGATAAAGAAGATAAAGAATATTACTTACCCTGAATGTGGCAAGACAAAAATGTGAAGGAGGTGGGGAGACAGTGGAAGATGATGCAAAAACTATTACATGAAAAAAGAAATAATAATATATTACTCATAAACATTAAAGTACTCAACATTACAAATGTTGTATGAATGCTGCAAATTATGCTATCATGAATATCAAAGGAGAAAAGACTAAATATGAGTGAGATGTCTGTACAAATTCGAATGTTTTCAGTTCCAACAGTGATTATTAATTCAATAATATGATGAAACTGGCAAAGCAGAGATGCAGAATTCCATTCTATTAATTAATTAATTAATTAATTAATAATAACAATAATAAAAGAATTGTCTCTTTAATGACTTCATTTAGACATTACCAACATGCTGCATGATGTTGATTTTGATTGATCTAAACCAAAATACTGAGAGGCATCTGATAGTCAGTAAAAATATATACTCACAAAGCCAAAGATGCTCTCGTGGTGTGGCTCTTAAAAGAGCCTTTGGGGTGTATGTAGCTGCTGTTGACAAACAAAAGAGGGAAAAGGGAGAAAGGACCAAATATGAGTAAAATATGTCTGTTCATATTCAAATGTTTTCAGTTCCATCAGTGATTATTGATTAATTGATATGTTATGATGAAACTGGCAAATCAGAGGTGCAGGATTCCATTCTATTCATTTATTTATTTAAAGTAGTATCTTTTTAATGTCTTCATTAAGATTATAACTTGCCACATTAAGTTGCTTTAATTGATATATTGATCAATTAGCATGTTATGATGAATCTGCCAAATCAGAGATGTAGGTTGACTTACAACAATCAGATGGAAATCGACACTGAGAAAATAAAGAGAGAAGAGAATAAATTATTAGCATGGTATAAATTCTCAAAGTTTCTCAAAGGCTCTGATGAAAACGTAATCCACATTAAGAAACATTTAGAATAATAACAACCACTATACTACTACTACTAATAATAATAACTATAATTAGTATTATTGTTATAGTTGAACAAGATGAGAGGTGATCTATTTCATTATCGAAGGTTTAGGAGTCTCTCTCTCTCTCGGTGCCTGTGTGTGTGAGAGAGAGTGAGAGAGGGAGCTCACGCGCTCGCAGTCAAACCTGTGAAAACCCAATATTTTCCATACAAATTAAAGATATTATGAAGCATAGTTGTATGATTTATCTCTTTTCATTGAACGTTATCATGACAGATAACAAAAGAGAGTCTCTCAAACGGAGCGTATTGGCTCCATTAGCAATGACGTTGTGCAATGACCGGTGCAACAACAAAAAAGGAGACCCCAAAATATTATTTTACAGGTTACCTCAGGACGTACAAATACGCCATCAAGAGGGCAGACTGGACACCAACAGCAAACTCTCTGTGCAGTGCTCATTTTTTGTGTGGTGAGTGGATGTAAATAACGTTATATTGTTAAATTTTTTACGTTCGCTGTCGCGACCAGATGATTTAGCCACCCCTTGTGTATGCTAGAAAACAGCTTGAAGTTATAGATAGCCTTGATTTGTTAGGCTAGCTGCTGTTTAAAAGTTTTAAAGAACACTTAACTTACCTTTCTGTGACAAGGGGGGCGTGATATAATGTTAGCGAAGTCTGTGACGGGAGATAGGATCGGGAGACAGGTGTGGGTCAAGTACAAATGACCAACACCTGTGTCAAGGGACAGGGATCGCTGTCAGAATTTGAATTTAAACTTTGTTGCTGCTGCACTGTGTGCGGGCGAATTTGTTTTGTTGTTTTTTTTTCGCAAAGAGACGGAAAATCGTTGTTTGTGTGCGATGTGGTATCAACAAACAACAACATTTACTGGAGAAAAAAGTCCAGTTTTTATAATAATTTAATGCGTTTAATGAATGAAAAAAACTGCTTTTATTTTAATGGAGAAAAACGAACTGTTCCCTCAGACCGTTTGCGATTATAATTAACGTTACTTATTATAATTACATTACATTACTTTCTTCATAGTTTTACATTTAATTTAATTTGTTGTCGGACCATACTTTTAAAAAGTACGTTAATTTAACGAAATAGGTTAAGTAAAAAGTAATTCACTCAAAGGGTACGTTAGGCAGGTTGTGTGCCGGGCGGTGGGCACAGACCCCAGCTTATATAGGCCCGCTGCCCAGTTTCGCGGGCTTGGCAGGCGATTAATAACTTAAATATTGAGGGGAGAAAAATCTTAATTAATAAAAAATATATATAAATGTACATTTATATAATGACACACCGCGTTACCTTGTCATTAAACGTAAAAAAAAATGTGGGGTTTTCTAATACTGTGTGTTTGTGTTTTACTATACTTTATTCCAGTGGTTCCCAACATTTTTCAACTCGCGGTCCACACAACCAAACACATATGTTTGCGCGGCCCACTTCAAAAAAAATTAACTGACCCCGCTATTGTTGGGTTAATAACTTAGTACTCAGAAGCTAGATTTTAAACTATATTTATTTAATAAACTAGGGCTGTGCGATATGGACAAAAAAAAAAAAAACTATCGCGATTTTTTTGATCAATTGTGCTTTTACAGTCATAAATGCATTCAGGATTAATTTGAAACATATTTCCAAAAGAAAACCAATCAGAGCTTTATCAAAAAGTTGTAACATCTCTAGAACAGACATAAGTCAAAATTATCACTATAGTGAAGATGTAAAAAATTTATAGACTTGTGGCAAAAAAAATAAAAAATAAAAAAATCCTGTATACAGGGACTTTTTTTTCTTTTTTGCCATGCATTGTCCATAGAGCTCATTAATTGTAGCGGTGCCACATACTGTATAGTGTGTATACAGTATGTGTATGCGGTCAGCAGTGAGAGCGCATAAATATAACGCAAAAGCACATTAAAATAATGCACGAGTGCGAATCTCTCTGTTCGCAGCAGATATCCTTTGCTCTGTCACAAAACCGGTCGTGCTTGCTCAGATACACGCTGCTTTGCGAGGAGAGAGTGTGCACACTTAAAACGTGTCTCCTCTCACTTAAACTGCATCCTGTTCACCAACAAATTCACTCTATGCTCATGTGTTAGACATTAATTATTTTCGCACGTTTTTATTTCTAGCCTTTTACCGCAGTGAGAACGCTCTGATCCGTCAACATTGGCTCAGAAAAAAGGCACATCACAGACAGTGTGTGAACCTGGAGTTAGGCATATGCGCACCCGCAAATCGTGATTTTAGGACGTTTTCTTTTAATCGCACAGCCCTAGAATGGACTGGAAATGAACAGAAAATAATTGGCGGCCCACCTGCAATACCACCGCGGACCACAGGTTGAAAACCACTGCTTTATTCAAAGCAATGTCGTTACCAAAAATATAAGTAATATACTTTTTTTCCGCTTTCTTTTTCTTACAGGTTTGAAAGTCCCACTTTGTTAAATATAATTGAGCAACCCCTTACGAAAATTAACCATGGTTTTACTACAAATAAAACCAAAAAACCATGGTTACTGTAGTTAAACCATGGTAACCACAAATTAACCATGGTTTTGCTATATTAACCATAGTTTTACCATGGTATTTGTAGTAAATCTGTGGTTTTACAAATGGCAGTCAATACGCCAAAAAACCATGGGTTACTACAGTTTTACTATAATAAAACCATGGTTATTTTTCGTAAGGGACCCTATAGGTGGCGATAAGCACGCGAGCAGGCAGTGGATGAAGATGAGCCAGCTAACGTTAGCAGCGCAATCACTGTTGATGGTTGAGAGGTAAGCGTCGATTCCAAGTTCTTGTGTGGTCTTGAGCTATCAGCGTATAAAGGATATTTTTAGACATAGAAAACATTGGGAGACAGAATAAAAACAAGAATATATTTGTAAAAAAAAAAATATGTTTATTAGCTGTGTAAATATATTGTTTGTTGTTGAAGCTGTTGGTTCAGTAAATTTTGGTTGTGCATTTATTTAAAATAAACAGTGAATTGGGTCAAGTTATTGTTGACATTGTGTGAATGCTGTCACTTTAAAGTCATCAATAACATCATCAATTATTTTAAAAGATAAAATCAAGAATTTAGAAGTGCAAAGGCACCCAGAAACTCATGTTTGCCCTGTTGTGCAATTAAAGGAGCCTGCCTTCATTTTACCTGAAGAGTAGTTCATGAAAAAAATGGTTTATTATTTGAATGTATAACTCTGGAAATATCATACCTGTTTTCCCATCTTCTTTTCTAGTGAGATGTGCTTTGGGAAACCATCATTCTCTTCAATGGCTTCACAAAATTCAGACTGAAAATTTACTAAACAAAGAGTGAAGTAGCAAAGGTCAGTAACCTTTCACCTGTCAGTGTCCCTTAATAATAAATGCTTTTAGAAAAGTGTAACCTGGTTACACTTTATTTTGATAGTCCACTTTAGACTTTCTACTTTCTATAAGTAACTTTGTAACTACATGTCAACTACTCAGTAATTTGCAACTACATGTCGTCTTACTCCGAGAACAGATAGGGTAGGTTTAGTAGAATAAGTTGACATGTACTTGCAAAGTTTATGATAGTCAGTATGTTGTGGACCCATAAAAATTAAGTGTTGGAAGATATTAAGCAGACAGTCTACTAATACTCTCATGACTGCTAGTTGACATGTAGTTGCAAAGTTAATTACAGTACTGTTAGTAGAATGTCTAAAGTGAACTATTGAAATAAAGTGTTACCTACAACCTTAGTGAAACTAATTATGTTGTTGTTTTGAAACAACTAGGCAGGTCTGATGCACGCGGTCAGTTGCTTTATACACTTGAAGCCTCAGTGGTGCATAAAGTTATCCACCCCTAAGTAAGTCCATCTTCCTTGTGTCCTTCTGTGTGCATTTATTAAAACGTTAGTACTTGTTTGAGTTAGTTATATAAATTGATTCTGTGATGGAAAGTAACTGAATAAAAGAAGTGATAATACTAATTAACCTAAATTTACATTTGAATCAGTTCATTTAGTTAAAGAGCCAGTAAGATGAAAATTCTAAGCTTCCTATCACTGTTTATAAGTCCTGTACATTAGGTTTAAATCCATCCAAGGTTAAAAAACATTGTCATTTTGTAAAAATATCATTTTAAAATTACCTCAATTCTCAGAGATCCCCTAACGGTTCGCGCAAAGCTGTTCAAAAGATTCAGTTTCCTTAAACCCCACCTTTCGGTAGCATACTGTGTTCTGATTGGTCAACTGACATAGTCAGGTTTGATTGGTTGTTCCGCACACAGCTCCACAGTAAACTATGCGTTAGCATTCCTCTCATCGCGAAGCAAACAGTAAAATAAAAAACTTGAACAGTCTCGCTGCTTTTTCTTCTGTGTGGGTGTATTCAAGCCGCGCGCTTCAGTTTGAATCTGAATAGCGCGTTCAGCGCGGGGGCGTGGTCACGAAGGGAGACATGAAAAACAGACATCGCGTTGTTTTCATATGGATTACTTTATCACAGAATATCTGTTTTCGGCAGCACTTGTTTAGTTTCAAAGTAGACATGTCAAGCTTTCTATAGATATCTCTCTCATGTCTCTTCGTTGAGTATTCACGGAGTTACACTTCATTTTAATGACGTGTTTGTACATGACGATCAGCGCAGAGAAAGGCTGCAGACAGCACACAAACTGATAAGACGCTCGGGAGAAAACAGACACATAACTTCATAATCATACTTCGCGTTTATGGCCAACCGCCTTGTACTCACCGAGATTAGAAAAGCAGTCATCAGTGAAATGTTGTGAACACAACAAAAGGGATTTGTTGTACTGCTCTTGTATGGTGGTAAAAATGAATTTTAGCCATTGGTTCTTCTGATCTTCATTATTTGGCAGTGAAAATAAAACTTGCCTTTACAATTAAAAACACACTGTCTCCTCGACATGATGCTATCAAACCAACCAGAGCGTCTGTGTGGGGGGGTGGGGCAGCTCAGAGTTTAGTTTCTCCCAAGACAGTAGGCGGAGATTATTATGCAAAGTGTTCCTAGTGACGTACATAGAGATGGGCAAAAGATTTGAAATCTATAACGACTCGTTTCAGCGATTCAGAGTCGACTCCTTACTTTAGAAGCCAATAACTTTATAAATGATGTACATTTTGGTTTAATTACTTTGCACATTGTTTACACTGATGGACAGCTACATCATACACTGTAATACAGGTAATTTTTGATTTCCCATCTGTGTGGCTCTTTAAAAAACTTGCTTTGCTGGTTCATTTGATTCACTGTGGGGCTTTTTATGTTTTTTCTTTTCTTGTGCTTCTCACGAGGCACCGGAGAATCAATATTATGATCTTAACAACCATATAATACACTTGTATTATACTTATTTAGGGATTTAATTATTCAGAGAAAACATTGCAAATGTACAGCTTTGTCTACCAACATGAGTTGTCATCATTTATATTCTGTGTGACTAAAACTGAGAAACGGTAAGAGAAAATGAGGGAAAGAGAATATTTGCAAATGTTTTCACATGTTTCATGTTTTTACAACTGCGGAGAGAACTAACCACTGCTGAAATAGGGGGGTTTGTGATACTAGCATTTAACCCTGTTCAGTGTTAATAATTGTATTATTTTATGGCTTTATGTATAGATGAGTACTATTGAAGACCTTTTGTTTACCTGTATATTATAATTAATAATAATAATTTCATCTGTTCTTATTATTTTTGCAGGTTGTGATCTGCTAAATGTGGAAACCTTTAAAAGTTTTGAAAGACCAAGGGAAGGTGTCAGGAAAGACACAGATGAGTAGAAGGCGAATGGATGGCACAGTTGATTGCGGTATGTACATAATCAGTGACATCTCTGCATAACAGTCCAACAAGGCTTGTTCACATGTGTGGGCACAACAGATAAAAAGTATGTCTGACAAAGAAGTGCAATCTAATACTATAACAAAATGATTGTTTCCATGGAAATATGGGGAGGAGGTCTGTGTGTGTGGCTGTCTGTCTTTTACAGTGACATGGGTTTGCATTTCATACATTTGTTCTGCATTCTCTAAGGCCTTGTCTTTTTGCATAATTTTGGGAATTGTTTTATTTTTTATTACAAAATATGCATAGAACTCATACCTTTTTAAATGTATCAATTACTTTAAAAGTAAGATATATTTGGCAATTGAAGCTGAATTAATTTAAAAGTAATGTGCTATATATTAGATCAATATATTTGTTTTCCTTAATTTTATTCAACACTAAATTTATTCTCTTCTAAATTTATAAATAATTGATTCTGTCAAAATATCATTTTAAAATTACCTCAATTCTCAGAGATCCCCAAACGGTTTGCGCGAAGCTGTTCAAAAGATTCAGTTTCCTTAAACCCCACCTTTCGGTTGCATACTGTGTTCTGATTGGTCAAATGACATAGTTTTGATTGGTTGTTCTGCACACAACCTCACGGTAAACAATGCGTTAGCATCTGTTTGGAGTGAATTATGTCTTATTCCTCTCATCGCGAAGCAAACAGTAAAATAAAAAACTTGAACAGTCTCGCTGTTTTTTCTTCTGTGTGGGTGTATTTAAGCCGCCCACTTCAGTTTGAATCTGAATAGCGCGTTCAACGCGGGGGTGTGGTCACATTAGATATAACGAAGGGAGACATGAAAAACAGACATCGCGTTGTTTTCATATGGATTACTTTATCACAGAATATCTGTTTTCGGCAGCACTTGTTATGTTTTAAAGTAGACATGTCAAGCTTTCTATAGATATCTCTCTCATGTCTCTTCGTTGAGTATTCACGGAGTTACACTTCATTTTAATGACGTGTTTGTAAATGAAGATCAGCACAGACGAAGGCTGCAGACAGCACACATACTGATCGGGAGAAAACAAACACATAACTTCATAATCATACTTTGCGTTGTGATTCGGAGATGCTCGTTGGTCTAAATAAAGTTGGTAATGAACCCTCTTTTATGGCCAAACGCTTTGAGAATCCCGCTGTACTCACCGAGATTAGAAAAGCAGTCATCAGTGAAATGTTGTGAACACAACAAAAGGGATTGTTGTAGCTACTGCTCTGGTATTGTGGTAAAAATTAATTTTAGCCATTGGTTCTTCTGATCTTCATTCTTTGGAAGTGAAAATAAAACAAACTTGCCTTTACAATTAAAAACACACTGTCTCCTCGACATGATGCTATCACACCAACCAGAGCGTCTGTGTGTGGGGGGTGGGGCAGGTCAGAGTTCTGTTTCTTTTTTTATTTTAAAACTTAATTACAACCTAAATCTGTCCTAAAAGCATCACTGTTGTGTTGGAGAACTCACGTTATAACTTCCTTCAACTATTGATCATACCGGGCTTGTGGGCATCTTCTGAGGAAAAAAAAAAAAAAGTATCTGCAAAAAAGTATCCCATATAATTTCATTCTAGAAATGCATTGACATAATATAATTGTATGTAGTCTTATAATTGATTCCACTTATGTTACAGTTAATCATGTGAAGGATTTAGCACTTTAAAATTGTCAAGAACTATCTGCAAATAAATATCGATTAAGCACATTGTGATTCTGTGCATGAGGATAAACCTTTGTGAGGTGATATGTTTTTAACTTATACTTGTAAATTCTGTTTGAAAATAAAAGTGGTAACAGAGCAGGGGCCTGTACCATGATGACATATGAACAAAGTGACTTGTTTTGTCAGACGTGTGTCACTTCTCTCATCTCCTCGCATCTGATTGGTCCAATTTCAGTTTGCGATCTCTGTATGGCAAACGTAGCTAGCCAAGCCACTTTCATGGTACAGGATTGGTGCAAACTAAACTGAAACTTACCTGGCTAGCCAGCTAAGCCGGCTTCATGGTACATGCCCCTGATTAAACTCTTAAAATGACTAATAATTTGCTAAGACCTGATCGCAATGTTGGGGGCCTTCAAGGAAAATGGTAAGGCAAGACTAAAACATTGTGAATGACCATCTTTTATGTCCGGGAACCATACTGGAACGTTAGGGGAACGTTCTGTGCTTGCTGGGACATGACTCTTCTCTGGCTGGTGCGCTGCTGAGTCCCACGCAGTCTAAATGGAACCACTGTATAAGACAGTTCTGATTATCGCAAGCAAACAGGTCATCAAGCTCTTTAGGCTGTCTGCAAAAGCACAACAACACAGCCTTTTCACATTAGGGATGGGCAACAGTGATCGAGTAATCGAGTACTCGACCGCGACAGCGATGATCGAAATTATTTTTAATTTCTTTTTGATTGGTTATGGCAGCACGTTGGGCGGCGTCCTGATCTCTGATTGGTTAGCTTCCCACTTGATACCTCAAAAGACGTAAGAAGACAGATAATCATGGCCTCAAAGTCACATAGTGATGGCTGGTTTCCCTTTGATGAAAATACAGTTCAGGGTAAGCTGTGCAGCGCCAAGCTGTCACACAAATCTACAACAAATACAATGCGCTATCATCTAAAATTTGTACATAAAATATCTGGCGATAACAGAGCGGCAACTCAGACGAGCATTGAATCACTTGACGTAAGACCTAAATGCAACGCAGGCAGAACCGAGAACACGACAAAGCTATTCGCTGAAATGGTGGTGAAAGATTTGCTGCATTAGTTTCGGGGACAAAGCAGGTTTACTTGTCCAGTACCTGGCTGTTCCTGCAAAATCTGTTCGAGCAGTTTTTTAAATAATATTATTATTTCAGTTTTGAGCTTTAGCCATAGTTAAAATATCTAGGCTATTTGGCCTCAGTTTTATACCTTATAATAGTTGGTTAAACTTGGTGAACTGTTTTCTTTATCTTTTAAAAACTACGTTTCACCGCTGGATCAAAATATGCTGCTAAAGTTATACTGGAAGACAATGTTTTATAAAAAAAAATGCACTTGAATAAAGTAGCAAAAAAAAAAAAAAAAAAAAAAATATATATATATATATCTATCTTTGTGTGTTAATTTTTAAATCACAGACAAATAATGAAATGGTCTTTATACAATAAAAATGCACTGGATATATTTGTAGCCTAATTATATTCTTAGAGATGACAAAATCAAAATTATTTGTTTGTCATAATTTTTATCTATATTTTAAATCTTATTCAATTATTTAGCAATAATCAGTGATTTCCATGCTGTTAAATAATATTTTGGTTGATCAGAATGTGCAAACTGAATACAAAATATTAATTAAATATTAGAATACATAAAAAATAACGATAGTGACACTAATGTGAATTTATTGTACTTTCGTGATTGTAAAGCGCAATCGGAGTTACACTTTCGGTAAAGTTCACATCTGCATCGGCAAATTTTTTTCAGATAAAAGTTACAAGAGCTAGTCTACGTCTGATTAATTAACATGAACAATTATGCTGAAATCGCTGCCTATCAGCGATTAGTTTCATGCTCATATAAGCAATGCCCGATGTTTTATTTTTCTATTATTATTGTTATTATTTTATTATTGATGTTATAATAATGCAGCCAAGGTTTTTTTCCCCATCATATTTGTGGGCATAATGCAATTCATATGGCTTCGAAAACGTGCAGGTGGTTTATGGAAAATAAAACTTAATTACACCTATTACACTTAATAATGAAGATTGATAATATAGCACAAATCTGTCATACATTTATAATGAGAACTTTATAGGAATCTATAGTAAAATCTGTCCTTGCCCATCTTTCAGCGCGCTGTCATGAAAACGCATCAAAGGGAGCGCGCGCGCGCGCTCACTCTCTCTCTCACACTCTCTCTCTCTCTCTCGGTCTAACGCATAACTTGGCATCCTATTGTGCTGATACAAGTTGTAATGTTACGTCTGATATGTATCTCAGTTATCTGATTTATCATAGGATGTGTCATAGATAGAATTAGCTTCCATTTATTGGTACACTCTTCCCCTCAGGCAGATTTTTGTTGCTCCTTTATTAATAACATTGCTTGATCATAATCATAATCTAATCTGTCCTAATCATGTGTTCATGTTTTCATAGATTTTCATGTCAGATTTTTATTTTTTCATTTTCATAAAAATCTTTAGATTTTTTCATTATATACATTATGGCCATGTCCCGCCCCCCCCGCATTAAGCCCCACCCCCGATTAATCGTTTTTGAAACCTATCGATGATCGAAATGAGAAATTTCCCAAAATGCCCATCCCTATTTCACATGCCCTTGTTTTGGGCTGGAGGGTGTTACCTTGACCAGTCGCTCTGCTCGTAAGGATCGAGTCCTTTGATTCTCTTTATTTTCGCGTCATATCTCATCTTTGCATTAGGATTTAGTTTTAGGCGGTATGGTCTGACAATGTTTTCATTAGCCCGCTGCATTTTGTAGGATTATATTCTGTTTTTCACGCTAATTTTTCATTATTTTCATGCCAGAACACTAGCCTCCTATGCCAGACCATGTTAACTGGCCAAACATAACCATAATTCTTTGCGTTCTGATGACGTTGCCGCACACTTGGTCACATGTGTTAGCGATCTCTATTCTTTGTTGTCTTCTCCCGTCAAAATAATGAAGTACATTTAGAATTATTCATATTTTTCGAACAAGAAGATGATATGCCGGTTTTTCCAGTAGTGGGTGGAGCTAATGCGCAAATGGCAATTTCATTGGCTGGCGCTGAATAGTACCGTCCCTGTTTTGATTTCAGCAAATAAGTTTGACCGAACGCAGACAACGTGATTAATATTCATGAACCAAGCAGCTCATCAATCCATAGTGCATTGTATATTGTTAGTATGGTAGTAGAATTAGTAGCAGTATTATCTTTTAATAATAATTCATATGATCTATTACTATTTTTTTTACAGAAACCCTCATTGACCAAAAATATCTTAAGCATCACCACCAGTCTTAAGTTCAGTAAAAATGACAAATAAATTCATTAAAAGTTCATTTTTTACATAAAGGCATTGCGCTACTAAATATTACTATTATTTAGTAAAATGTATGTGATACTGCTACTACTGTTGAAAAAATTAATAAAACTTTATTTTTCAAAGAAATAAATCACAAAATATTTATTTCCGTGTTTTGATTTTAATAGCAAATCCCCTTTATTTACCAAAAATAAAATGTGTTTAAATGCATACATTAAAAGAAAAATTAAATTTGGGTGAAACTTGTTTACTGTTTTTCATAATTATATAACTTGTAGAAAAACTTTAAACACAATTGTAAATAAGTATAAAGAATGGCATTGGTTTTATTTTTAGTGATAAAATTTTTTTTATTTTTATTTTTTCTTAATTAGCATATTTTTGTGTTTTGCTTTGGTACCGAAATTGGTACCGAGAACCGTGGATTTTCACTGGTATCGGTACCGAATACTGAAATTTTGGTACTGTGACAACACTAATGAGAACACAATAGAACACACTTCATGGTTAATGTTGAGAGTCAGTTAGAATGAAGTGTTGTCATGAAGGCCTGCACAGCTGGTTTAAGGGCAGCATCAGCGTCTGATCTGAGTAGTTGATCTGTTCTTGCTCTTGCTGTAGTTTGATGGCACATGTGATCACAAGACGGCTGCAACTCCAATAAAAATCAAAGTCCAATCAAAATGATCTAAAAGCATTTGTTAGGAGGCAGTCGGTCTGCCCAGCATGATACAGGTGGTGGTCATTTAATTAGAATATCATCAAAAAGAGAGCTTTAATAATAAAATAAACACAAAACAACGCAAACAAAAATCAAAACACAAACTAAAATCCAGGCCTGGTCCTCTCTCGTCACTGTCGTCGCTCCTGTTTTATATCCTTCCATCTTCTCCATGGGAATCGAGACCGGTGGGTCGAGCAGGTGTCACTCATTTCTCAATTACTCCACTGGGCTCGTCCCGTTGCCACGGCTCTCCGCCCCGCCCCACTCGTGACAATGTGGTAGAAAAAACAAAAAAGTGTACAAGCAATAGGGATAACTGCACCCTGAAGAGGATTTTGAAACAAAACCCATTCAAAAAAAAAAAAAAAGAGTGGACTGCAGCTGGAGTCAGTGCTTCAAGAACCACTACGCACAGATGTATGCAAGACATGGGTTTCAGCTGTCACATTCCTTGTGTCAAGCCACTATTGAACAACAGACAGCGTCAGAAGCGTTTCACTTCAAAAAGGACTGGACTGCTGCTGAGTGGTCCAAAGTCATGTGCACTGATGAAAGTAAATTTTGTATTTCCTTTGGAAATCAGGGTCCCAGAGTTTGGAGGAAGAATGGAGAGGCACACAATGCACGTTGCTTGAGGTCAAGTGTAAAGTTTCCACAGTCAGTGATGGTTTGGGGTGCCATGTCATCTGCTGGTGTTGGTCCACTGTGTTTTCTGAGGTCCAAGGTCAACACAACCATATACCAGGAAGTTTTAGAGCACTTCCTGCTTTCTGCTGCTGACCAACTTTATGGAGATGCAGATTTCATTTTCCAACAGGACTTGGCAACTGCACACAGTGCCAAAGCTACCAGTACCTGGTTTAAGGACCATGGTATCCCTGTTCTTAATTGGCCAGCAAACTCGCCTGACCTTAACCTCATAGAAAATCTGTGGGGTATTGTGAAGAGGAAGATGCGATATGCCAGACCCAACAATGCAGAAGAGCTGAAGGCCACTATCAGCAACCTGGGCTCTCATAACACCTGAGCAGTGCCACAGACTGATCGACTCCATGCCACGCCACATTGCTGCAGTAATTCAGTAAAGACTTTGACTTTGATTGGAGTTGCAGCCGTCTTGTGATCACATGTGCCATCAAACTACAGCAAAAGCAAGAACAGATCAACTACTCAGATCAGACGCTGATGCTGCCCTCAAACCAGCTGTGCAGGCCTTCATGACAACACTTCATTCTAACTGACTCTCAACATTAACCATGAAGTGTGTTCTATTGTGTTCTGATGCATTCAGTTATACGTACTCACTTTGGTGTTCACTGTACTGATCTGCATGCAGAAACACAGCTAGAAGGCTACTATAGTTAAACTCAAACACACCTCTTTACCTACACTCCTCCCTCTTTCATCCCTTTACTTCTGCTTATCCATGTGATCTTCTGACTACATTAAACGGTTGTGATTTCACACTTTGTGAAAGTGCACATCTGAAATAGCCAACATGCTAAAATGAACTGAACAATAAAAACAATAAAAAGTTTGTCAGTGCAGTGTTTTCTAGACTCTTCATCCTTTCTCATAATCTATCACTTCAGTGTTACGTTTACTCTGCTCTCTTCTCCTGTCTAGTTTACTTTATGAACATTTTGTTTCCTTCTGTCCCCAAACAAATTCTCCCTCTTTATACATCTTTCAAATGATGAGCATGATGTGGAAAGTGTTCAAATTGGGTTAAAGCTGCAGTAGGTAACTTTTGTAAAAATAAAATTTTTACATATTTGTTAAACCTGTCATTATGTCCCGACAGTAGAATATGAGAAAATCAAGCTCCTCTGGCTCCTCCCAGTGCTCCTATTGCCATTTGCAGAAACCCATCGCTCCCGTTACGAAACAACCAATCAGAGCTGCGGTCCGTAACTTTGTTTGTGTTCAAAATGTAGAAAAATTTATATAATAAGCGAGTACACCATGAATCCATTTTCCAAACCGTGTTTTTAGCTTGTCCTGAATCACTAGGGTGCACCTATAATAAGTGTTTATATTCAGACTATTTTAGATTGCTTCAGGGAACCGCTAGAGTGTCAAAAGTTACCTACCGCAGCTTTAACGGACCCTTACAGAAGTTATTAAAGTTTGATATGGTGTAAATGGTGTTAATGCTTTTAACATTATCCTCAGGATGTTCTTCACTTTACAGTAAAATGCAATGTAGCCTCTAAAATCTAAAAGTTGTGATCCTGTTCCGCACATAGTTTTTCACACCAGTCCATGTTCGTTCCTTTAAGGTTTCTGACTCTGCTTTAATGCATCTCTCACAGTCTTACCAGGAACTCTGCAGGTCTTTATGAACGTCATCATATGTTTTTCAACTGCTTTTACCTCAGAGTCCTCCCATTTTCTTTTTGAAAGAATTGATGAACCTATAAAATGAAAAAAAAAAAAGCATCCTCATTACAAGTAAACTCATTTATAAACAATGGTTATGGCTATACGCTAACACTGTATTGATTTTAATAATTTAGAAAAACTGGTTATTGATGGCTGCATATAATATTTTTTTCAGTAATTCATAATGATTTTATTATTATGGTTAGTACGGTTTTGAGATCTTTCTACCTTTAATCTTTCTGTGAAACAGATTGTTGATCAGATCAGTAGAAGACATACTATGATCAGTAGCAGATATACTAATACTCTAATGACCGCTAGTTGACATGTAGCTGCACAGTTACTTATCAGCTCTTTAAAGGGTACCATCAAAATAAACTGAAATTACAATAAAATTTGTTGAAAGCAAAGGTGCCATATTGGACATTCAACTGATCAGTTTTCTGATCTTATGGCTGTTTGAGAGAAAATATATTATTATTATTAATATTATTATTATTATTACTACTTTATAAGTGGACTTTGACTGCTTTAAGTAGCATCAGAAAAATGTCAAGATACGACTTATAATAAAAAACTATGAGAAATATAATCCTTTCTAAAAGTTGATGCAACTTGTTCAATGTGCCGAGACTCGATAAAAAAAAAATAATCTAATTAATTAGAGGCTTTGTAATTAATTAATCGAAATTAATCGCATTTTAATCACATATAAATAGTGTGAAGTAATTTTTTTTCACATGGATTTATAGTATACCATTGAATAATGACTGAATACATAAGCTTAAGCAACTAAATAATGTTTATTTTTGTTCAACCAAGTCTAGCAGACCAGTGCAATTTTTGCCATGAAGTGTAGCAATAGAATATTTAGAAACAATTTATAAATAGTACATTTCAGAAATTCAGGAAGCTTATATATATATATATATATATATATATATATATATATATATATATATATATATATATATATATATATATATATATAAAACATTGGAAACACTGACTATTAGAAAACATCTCTCTGTTGCTTCAGAGGCCATAACATACTAAGTCCAACTCTCAACAACCTTGGCCAAAACAATAAAGAGTTCAACATAAACTGTTGCACCAACAAAATAATAATACATAGTTCAACATAAAGTGTAAAGTCCACGCTAGCTGCTATATGTTTTGCGTTGAGGTGATACTTGAGGCTCGTAGATGTGCTGCGGTGATATACGAACGCTAGTTGGTGCTCCAGTATAATCGGTCCGCCGAAACTCATCCAGTGAGAAATGTTCCGCGGTGCAAAAATAAGTTATTAAAAATGCGGGAATTTTTTTTTTGTAATTAATTAATCTTAGTTAACACGTTATTTTTTGTGTAATTAATTAATCTCGATTAACGCATTAAAGTCCCGGCCCTACAAATAAGTAAATATTATAATATACTAAAATGGTTATGAATATTCATGATGCAACATATTATAAGTTTTTTTTTTATAACGCATTATGCATTCATTTTAATGCCTTAAGAATACCCTTATAATGTTTATAAATACAGGCTTCATAGAAAGCATTACCGGAGATCCTTTGCTAATTTTACACCTCCCTTACTGAGCATGTCTGGTACACCTGTGATGATGGAGAGGATGAAGAGGATGTGGGCATCACAGGGCCAGCTGGTGATGATGATGATGATGATAATGATGATGAGGGGAGTGGAGAAGGGCGAGAGGGTGATGATGTCTTTACAGATGTACACATAGCACAGGGTGCGTCAGATGACTGGAAGACCTTGAAAACATACTTCAAATGACAAAGGAAACTGGTTAATGACCAAAGCAGTTGAGAGGGGTCATATTATGTCCTTTTGTGAAGTCTATATACTGTTTTTGAGGTGTTGTAGAATAGGTTTTCATGTTTAATTGTTCAAAAAACACTTTTAATATAACACTATTAATTATTTACATTATTGCAGCACCAATATCCCGAGCTCTGCCAAACCCTCAGATTTCTTCTGGTCTCTATAAAGCACCCACCTCCAAATAACTTTAATATTTATATATATATATATATATATTAGGGCTGTCAAAAATAGCGCGTTAACGGCGTTAATTAGTTGTTTGTCGTTAATTACGTCAAATTTTTTAACGCATTTCACGCATGCGCAGTGTGACAAATTATTCAGGTTAGGAAAGTCTCGTTGATCTCTGAATTCTCAAGATAGTAAAAAACAGCGGCGAGCGCCGCGACGAAAACACCGAAGAAGCTTAAGGTTTTACCCCTTTTACTCTCAAATACATTCATGCCAAGCTCGATAAACAGAGACGACTTTGGTAGTTGATACGCTGGAGCTTCTTCTTCCTGTTATAGCAGTGATCCTCAAATCTGGCTCGCGAGTTTCAGTCAGAGTTTAGCGCAGACTCCAATTAAACACACCTGCCTGTGATTTACTAATGATCCTAAAGACACTGATTAGGAAACTCATGCGTGTTTGATTAGGGTTAGAGCTAAACTTCGCAGGAAAGTGGATTTCGCGAGCCAGATTTGAGGATCACTGTGTTATAGCGTCCTGTGTTTCACACTGCGCATGCGCAGAACGCCTACATGCAATGCAGCGAAAATTACAGCTGTTTGGAAAAGCATATGCATTTTTACTTGGTTTTACTGGCACTTGAAGCCTTCAGAACGTGAAAATATCGATCCTAAAGTATTGTGGCAGAGCAAATGAACACCTACCAAAAACAAGAGTGCCCAGAGTGCTGCTTATGTGATGGTGGCACATGTTTGTGTTTCTGAGTTAAATTCTTTTGAGTTTCTCTATGCATAATTTCATAGATATGTGGCTATATTTAACCACTGGTTCACCTAAAACTCTTACACTATCTGTAGTTAAATGGCATGGTTTGATATAGTGATCAGGTAAATTTGATCTAAGTAAATGTTAAACTTTTGAAATTCAGAAAAAAAGAACCACATATTGATGAATAAATACATGAAAATTATGTATCTGTGTCCTGTTATTTATCTTTTGGTATGCATTTCAGAAAAAAAATTGTTAGGATTCAGGTGTAGTTGCAAATAGTGATTAATCATGATTAATCCACTGAAAATTCTGATTAATTTGACTAAAAATGTTAATCATTTGACAGCCCTAATATATATGTTTTTTTTTTTTAAAGAAACTGCCACTAACACAAAAGCAGAAAATAGTAATATAACACTGTCAGGCTAACTGAAGGCAATTAAACACTTGTATTACTTACAAGCTTAATGATATATGAATATATTACTCACAAATAAAAATTTAATAGTTTTTTTTTTTTTTAGATCGTAGCCAAGTAAAGGCTTCTAAAGATAGCCTAGTACACAGGCATGAGCTGTGGGCCCGCCCACATTTACAGCTGGCCCGCCCAGTCAGAAATAAAAAATTAAATAAAATACTACCTTGTATGTGGTGTATTTTATCAATAATATGTTATGTTAAAAACAGTAAAACTTTAAGTAAGCTGATAACTATTTAAAATGTAAGTGTGTTGGTGACGTGTTTTCATTGGTCAATGCAACATCAACATTGCACGCACTATTGCAATCTGGCATGAACAACCAATAGCTAATGACAGCTAGAGGTGTACATGGGATCTTAATTTTTCTTTAGTATGGCCAAACAAGTTACTCTCACTACAAAGCCTCTGAGCTCAAATAATGCTGCTTTTTTAGAAAGCTAAACATGTATGTGGGGGTTGACCTCAGCCTCTTGTTCAGGGACTAAATATTTGTTCAGTTAAAAATTTAATTAATTGAAATGTTAAATTAAATGAGTGTTATGTTGTGTATTTTTTATTTTTTTTGTCAGAACTACGTGCTCTATAATTGATCTTCCCTATGCACTATCACAATGTTGCCCTTTTGTGAATGATATATTCCTGGCTCGGTAGCCATAGTCTGTGTTATATAGGCTTATGTATTTAGCTCAGTTTTGACAGTAGATGAAATGTAAACTACAAAATAAGTAAGCTAATAAACTATATATTTTTACCATTATAAAGCAGTTTGAATGCTTCATTGTATGGTTCTAATGAGAAAAATATTCCCGAGCAGCTTTCAGCTATGATCACTTTGAGAACTTTTCTTGCAAGCACCCTACACTGGAATGTGTATTTGGATTAACACCACGTTATAACCTAAATATGTGTTGAGCGCTTTCCTCTCAATAACCAAATATGACAGTGGGGTAAATATATATATAAATATATATTTGAAAGAAAGCCTCTAGTCTGAGGAAAGTGATGTTTTTTTATACGTTTATACTAGCTCTGTAATTCAGCACTATAAGTCAAACAACAAAATTTACTTTAAAGAAAGTCTTTCTACACAACAAACCTATGAACTGGTCATAATCATGTCTGACCATGTCATATTGTGCCTCTTAGTAATGCTGTTCAGTGTTCACTTTTCATAACCAAAATAATATTATAATATTGAACATATATATGAACCTACGTTTTCTTTAATGGCTACAGCAAATAGTAACGTCAGAGGACTCAAGGTTGCGTTTCCCGAAACCTTATTTAGGCTACACTTTTTCTTTTTTTTTTACTGAAATACTGGAAAGTATTTACAAGAACAATATTTAATTGCAGCATCACCACAGCAAACAAAAAAATGGGAAAGAGAAGAAAGCAGGTAAAAAATGTAAATGGTTTGGCAGAAATATATGATACAATTTAAAAAAATATGTAGGCTAGGCTATTATAGTTTGTATTACTTTTCATAATATCCCATGTGTGCTAATACATGCAATTTTAACTGTTTCTGAAGTGATTATTTTATAAAAGAACAAAGCTTTCTCACATAACGCAGTGAAGCAGGCCGTGCATGAGAGAATATTTCTGGAGCCATCGATATCAACAGATTCAGCACCGTATTGTTCGGGAACACCCTTTTAGTTAAGTTAATGTGACGAGTGGGGAGGGGCCGAGAGCTGAGGGAACAGAGCGAGGGCTGGAGTTGGTTGGGAAATGAGTGACATCTGCTCCACTCTCTGGTCTCGAGTCCCACGGAGGAGATCGTAGGATACTAAAGAGGAGCGACGACAGTGAAGGACATAAGAGGACCAGGCCTGGATTTTATTTTGTGGCTTGGTTTTGTTTGTGTGCGGCAGTCGTCCGTGAGGGGCTGTCGAGCTGTTTTGCATTTATTTTATTAAAGTTTTAATTTAAATGTCCGCCGGTTCCCGCCTTCTCCTTCCTGTGACTATGAAAGTTTTTATACATCATTACAGCTATACCTTAAGATTCTTCATAGCGCGCTAAGAGACAACGTTATCGAGAAACGCAGCCCAAGACTCAGCTGATCTAGTATAATTTCAGGGCTGCGTTTCTCGATAACATTGTCTCTTAGAGTCGCTATAAAGACTCCTAACGTATAAATTAACTAAATACCATTTCTAGGCGTGTTTCCCCAACCATACCTTGTAGGAAGCTGTTTAAGATATACCTTACGTGCGACTCTACCAGGAACAGTAGAGTAGATCATGTAAGTGTATTTCTAGGGGAGTGGAGTTCTGGTTCAAAATGAAGAGGATTTCTATCTTTATGTCTACATAATACCCTGCAAACACACATTTCTAATGCTCATTTTTGACTGTCTGTGAAAACCAGGCTAGTCTCAAAATCTATTTATAAGATCTAAGAATAACAAGCATAACATTTTAATTTCAACTATAAATATCACTATGATTTAAATATTGGATACCTTAATCAATATTAGAGATATCAAGGTTATATTTTCATGTTCTTTACATTATGTAGGATGATATAAAAAAAATAATAATAATTACATGCGTGTTCACATTTCATACATAAATATAGTTATGTGCATCTATGGTTTAAATATACAATACATATAACATATGTCCCCAATTATCCCACTAGTAAATATCTGTTAATTAATCAACATATTAATTATTTTAATTAGTCTATTACAGCTAATTAACAGAATATTACAATACTTTACAACACCATATCTTGTAGATAATCATAATTTATACTTAATCGTTTATTGATAAGATTATTTCACGCAACACGTGACCTGTGAGAAACCATTTACTCAACCTGATTCAAGTCCTGTTGTTAATATGTCATCTAACCAGTTATATCTACTATTACACGATATTCATATTGATCAATGCCCACATTCCAAAGCAAAAAATATCTATACAACAAATCATCAAAGGAATGCGATGAAAGCTGGCATATATTGGACAAGGAAACACATTCCTAGATATATGATTATGCACTTATCAACGATATTAAAATCCTACTACCTTTAACATTTCAATTTCGTTGTCATAAATTTTAGATCAGAAGCTGTTTTATGCAGTATATGATCACAACTCACCTCTGCTCATTAATCACAGCTGTAGGTCTTTCGCGGGAAATTGAGGATAAGTGAGGTGATGTCATCGGCACTTGTCATCCGCCGACTTGTGTATGTAAATGACGTTGTGACGTTTTTGGATTGCACATTGAAGTTGTATTTCCGTCCATTTTTGTTTAAAATAAACAGCAGTAAAGCACTTACTCCTCATGAACACATTTTCCTATCATTGCTGTAAAGAGACGCCTAAAAATATAAAGCAAAAAAATAAAAATACATCACGTGCGAATAAATCTCGCATTGTGTTCTTTCAGCTGTATTGCTGACTGAACGTCACGTGACAGACAAGGATCGATTCAGTTAGCAGAGAGATCTCTTGTTAAAGCAGTTCTTTTATGATTAACATAAATCCACGTGTAAATTAATTTATGGAATCATGCACTTTTTGTGGTAAAACAAATTTGATTAGGCTATAATACAAATTATAAATTCTAACCAATGTGGTTTGAACATTATAGTAATTTCAATTATTTTATTATTACAAAATAAATAAACTAGCTTAATTTCTTAAAAAACACATTTAATTCTCACTGATTGATGGTTTATTATCTGTTTAACATTTTACCTGAAGGGACCACAGGATCAAACTCTCTGCCTCTCTACACTCGAACGTTGAATGTGAGAAAACACCAAATAAACAAAATCTGAAATTAATTTGAATGACAGAAGTATTATGTTTAACTGTCAGATATTGTGATAATACTGTTTTCATAATTTATTTTGCCCACAGTTCTAAATGAAATGTATACCTAAAAAGCAGACATTCATTAATTAGTATGAAATATGATTTGAAGGGTTCATATGATGCGATTCCTTTCCCTTTGGTGTGTTACAAGCTCCTGGTGCAGGGGTAGGCAAGTTCGGTCCTAGAGAGCCGCAGACCTGCAGAGTTCAGCTTCAACCCTAATCAAACACACCTGAACAAGCTCATCAATCCATTCAGTATTAATAAGGTACAGGCAGGTGAGTTTTGGAGCTGAACTGTGCAGGACTGTGGCTCTCTAGGACCGAACTTGCCTACCCCTGTCCTGGTGCATAAAGAAGATCTGTAAAGTTGCAAAGACTAAAGTCTCAAAACCAAGGAGATATTCTTTATAAAAGTTAAGATTCAGCCACATCCTCCTAAAACACCTCGTTCTACAGTAACATGCAACACATGTCTACGTCACTGTGTGAGAAGATTTGCATAACGCCGCCCATGCAAAGAAAGAAGGTGTAACGTTTATTCTCTCTGTTGCCACTGATGACGTGTCGTGGAGTCGCTGTGTGTTTCATTGTGAAAGAGAAGCAACTTTGTTTGGCCTTCCAAATGAGGACACAACTAGAAATCAGTGGTTAAGTTGAATTTCAACACTGTTACAGTACAGTTCAACCCAAATATTCAGATGTGTGCAGTGTAATTTATGGAGGACTGTTTCCTGTTAGTGTAGCCTACAGTGTCTGTTTCTATAAAGTGATGCAGTTCCAACTTTGCAAGGTCTGGTGCTTCTGACTCACAGCCTGTAAATACATTTACATATTTACAGAATGTGCCACTGATGACACATTCACAAAAACGTGAGTTTTGAGCAGTGTAGTGTAGCGCTAGTTGTTTCTCTGACTACAAATGCCGACATGGTTTTATGTTTACGTAGCGCAATATGATTAGGAGAAACGGGTGACAAAGCATAGACACCTCTCAGTAAAGCAGCTACATCTGACCTCAGTTTACTGGTGTGTATTCTGGTGAATGACACACACACACACACACACACACACACCTGGATCTTGGGAGAATCGCTGGAGAGAGGTAAGACACACACACACACACACACACCTTCTGAGAATCGCTGGAGAGAGGTAAGACACACACACACACGGATCTTCGGAGAATCGCTGGAGAGAGGTAAGACACACACACACACACACACACCGATCTTCGGAGAATCGCTGTAGAGAGGTAGGACACACACACACACACACAGATCTTCGGAGAATCGCTGGAGAGAGGTAAGACACACACACACACACACACCGATCTTCGGAGAATCGCTGTAGAGAGGTAGGACACACACACACACACTCAGATCTTCGGAGAATCGCTGGAGAGAGGTAAGACACACACACACACACACACACACACACAAGGATCTTCGGAGAATCGCTGGAGAGAGGTAAGACACACACAGACACACACACACACACACTCACACACACACGGATCTTCAGAGAATCGCTGGAGAGAGGTAAGGCACACACACACAGACACACACACACGGATCTTCGGAGAATTGCTGGAGAGAGGTAAGACACACACACACACACACACACATGGATCTTCGGAGAATCGCTGGAGAGAGGTAAGACACACACACACACACACACACATGGATCTTTGGAAAATCGCGGGAAAGAGGTAAGACACACACACACACACACACACACACACACACGGATCTTCTGAGAATCGCTGGAGAGAGGTAAGACACACACACACACACACCTTCGGAGAATCACTGGAGAGAGGTAAGACACACACACACCTTCGGAGAATCGCTGGAGAGAGGTAAGACACACACACACACACGGATCTTCTGAGAATCGCTGCAGAGAGGTAAGACACACATACACACACACACGGATCTTCGGAGAATCGCTGGAGAGAGGTAAGACACGCACACACACAAACCTTCGAAGAATCGCTGGAGACAGGTAAGACACACACACACACAGATCTTTGGAGAATCGCTTGAGAGAGGTAAGACACAAACACACACACACACGGATCTTCGGAGAATCGCTGCAGAGAGGTAAGACACACACACGGATCTTCGGAGAATCGCTGCAGAGAGGTAAGACACACACACGGATCTTCGGAGAATCGCTGGAGAGAGGTAAGACACACACACAAACACGGATCTTCGGAGAATTGCTGGAGAGAGGTAAGACACACACACACACACAGATCTTCAGAGAATCACTGGAGAGATGTAAAAGACATACACACACACACAGATCTTCGGAGAATCGCTGGAGAGAGGTAAGACACACACACACACACACACCGATCTTCTGAGAATCGCTGGAGAGAGGTAAGACACACACACAGACACACCTTCGGAGAATTGCTGGAGAGAGGTAAGACACACACACACACACAGATCTTCAGAGAATCACTGGAGAGACGTAAGACATACACAAACACACACACACACACACACACACAGAGATCTTCGGAGAATCGCTGGAGAGAGGTAAGACACACACACACACACACACACACACACACAGATCTTCGGAGAATCACTGGAGAGAGGTAAGACACACACAAACACACACACACACACACTGTTTAACACAAACACAAACTTTAAAATGTTGTGTATTATGAGGACAAAAGTGATCTTTGAGGTCAAACGGTTTAAGACAAACACAAACTTTAAAATGTTGTGTATTATGAGGACAAAAGTGATCTTTGAGGACAAACAGTTTAACACAAACACAAACTTTAAAATGTTGAGTATTATGAGGAAAAAAGTGATTAAGGAGGACATACGGTTTAACGCAAACATTAAAATGTTGCGTATTATGAGGACAAAAGTGATCTTTAAGGATAAACGGTTTAACACAAAAACAAACTTTAAAATGTTGTCTATTATGAGGACAAAAGTGATCATTGAGGACAAATGGTTTAACACAAACACAAACTTTAAAATGTTGTGTATCATGAGGACAAAAGTGATTAAGGAGGACAAACGGTTTAAAACAAGCACAAACATTAAAATGATGTGTATCATGAGGACAAAAGTGATTAAGGAGGAAAAACGGTTTAACACAAACATTAAAATGTGTATTATGAGGACAAAAGTGATCTTTGAGGACAAACGGTTTAACACAAACACAAACTTAAAATTGTGTATTATGAGGACAAAAGTGATTAGGAGGACAAACGGTTTAACACAAACATTAAAATGTTGTGTATTATGAGGACAATAGTGATCTTTGAGGACAAACGGTTTAACACAAACACAAACTTTAAAATGTTGTGTATTATGAGGACAAAAGTGATTTGTGAGGACAAACGGTTTAACACAAACACAAACTTTAAAATGTTGTGTATTATGAGGACAAAAGCGATCTTTGAGGACAAACGGTTTAACACAAACTTAAAAATTTTGTGTATTATGAGGACAAAAGTGATCTTTGAGGTCAAACGGTTTAACACAAACACAAACTTTAAAATGTTGTGTATTATGAGGACAAAAGTGATCATTGAGGACAAATGGTTTAACACAAACACAAACTTTAAAATGTTGTGTATCATGAGGACAAAAGTGATTAAGGAGGACAAACGGTTTAAAACAAGCACAAACATTAAAATGATGTGTATTATGAGGACAAAATGTGATTAAGGAGGACAAACGGTTTAACAAAAAAACAAACTTTAAAATGTTGTGTATTATGAGGACAAAAGTGATCTTTGAGGACAAACGGTTTAACACAAAAACAAACTTTAAAATGTTGTGTATTATGAGGACAAAAGAGATCTTTGAGGTCAAACGGTTTAACACAAACACAAACATTAAAATGTTAAGTGTTATGAAGACAAAAGTGATTGAGGCCAAACGGTTTAACACAAACACAAACTTTAAAATGTTGTGTATTATGAGGACAAAAGTGATCTTTGAGGACAAACGGATTAACACAAACACAGACTTTAAAATGTTGAGTATTATGAGGAAAAAAGTGAGTAAGGAGGACATACGGTTTAACACAAACATTAAAATGTTGTGTATTATGAGGACAAAAGTGATCTTTGAGGAAAAACGGTTTAACACAAACTTTAAAATGTCGTGTATTATGAGGACAAGGTGATCTTTGAGGACAAACGGTTTAACACAAACACAAACTTTAAAATGTTGTGTATTATGAGGACAAAAGTGATCTTTGTGGACAAACAGTTTAACACAAACACAAACTTTAAAATGTTGTGTATTATGAGGACAAAAGTGATTTGTGAGGACAAACGGTTTAACACAAACTTAAAAATTTTGTGTATTATGAGGACAAAAGTGATCTTTGAGGTCAAACGGTTTAACACAAACACAAACTTTAAAATGTTGTGTATTATGAGGACAAAAGTGATCATTGAGGACAAATGGTTTAACACAAACACAAACTTTAAAATGTTGTGTATCATGAGGACAAAAGTGATTAAGGAGGACAAACGGTTTAAAACAAGCACAAACATTAAAATGATGTGTATTATGAGGACAAAATGTGATTAAGGAGGACAAACGGTTTAACAAAAACACAAACTTTAAAATGTGTATTATGAGGACAAAAGTGATCTTTGAGGACAAACGGATTAACACAAACACAGACTTTAAAATGTTGAGTATTATGAGGAAAAAAGTGATTAAGGAGGACAAACCGTTTAACACAAACATTAAAATGTGTATTATGAGGACAAAAGTGATCTTTGAGGACAAACAGTTTAACACAAACACAAACTTTAAAATGTTGTGTATCATGAGGACAAAAGCGATCTTTGAGGACAAACGGTTTAACACAAACACAAACTTAAAAATGTTGTGTATCATGAAGACAAAAGTGATCTTTGAGGTCAAACGGTTTAACACAAACATTAAATTGTTGTGTATTATTAGGGCAAAAGTGATCTTTGAGGTCAAACGGTTTAACACAAACTTTAAAATGTTGTGTATTATGAGGACAAAAGTGATTAAGGAGGACAAACAGTTTAACACAAACATTAAAATGTTGTGTATTATGAGGACAAAAGTGATCTTTGAGGACAAACGGTTTAACACAAACACAAACTTTAAAATGTTGTGTATTATGAGGACAAAAGTGATTTGTTAGAACAAACGGTTTAACACAAACACAAACTTTAAAATGTTGTGTATCATGAGGACAAAAGCGATCTTTGAGGACCAACGGTTTAACACAAACACAAACTTAAAAATGTTGTGTATAATGAGGACAAAAGTGATCTTTGAGGTCAAACGGTTTAACACAAACACAAACTTTAAAATGTTGTGTATTATGAGGACACAAGTGATCTTTGAGGACAAACTGTGTAACACAAACACAAACTTTAAAATGTTGTATATTATGAGGACAAAAGTGATCTTTGAGGTCAAACGGTTTAACACAAACACAAACTTTAAAATGTTGTGTATTATGAGGACAAAAGTAATCTTTGAGGACAAACGGTTTAACACAAACACAAACTTTAAAATGTTGTGTATTATGAGGACAAAAGTGATTAAGGAGGACAAACGGTTGAAATCAAACATTAAATTGTTGTGTATTATGAGGACAAAAGTGATCTTTGAGGACAAACGGTTTAAATCAAACATTAAATTGTTGTGTATTATGAGGACAAAAGTGATCTTTGAGGACAAACGGTTTAACACAAACATTAAAATGTTGTGTATTATGAGGACAAAAGTGATCTTTGAGGACAAACGGTTTAACACAAACACAAACTTTAAAATGTTGTGTATTATGGGGACAAAAGTGATTTGTGAGGACAAACGGTTTAACACAAACACAAACTTTAAAATGTTGTGTATCATGAGGACAAAAGCGATCTTTGAGGACAAACGGTTTAACACAAACACAAACTTAAAAATGTTGTGTATCATGAGGACAAAAGTGATCTTTGAGGTCAAACGGTTTAACACAAACACAAACTTTAAAATGTTGTGTATTATGAGGACAAAAGTGATCTTTGAGGACAAACGGTTTAACACAAACTTTAAAATGTTGTGTATTATGAGGACAAAAGTGATATTTGAGGAAAAACGTTTTAACACAAACACAAACTTTAAAATGTTGTGTATCATGAGGACAAAAGCGATCTTTGAGGACAAACGGTTTAACACAAACACAAACTTAAAAATGTTGTGTATCATGAAGACAAAAGTGATCTTTGAGGTCAAACGGTTTAACACAAACATTAAATTGTTGTGTATTATTAGGGCAAAAGTGATCTTTGAGGTCAAACGGTTTAACACAAACTTTAAAATGTTGTGTATTATGAGGACAAAAGTGATTAAGGAGGACAAACAGTTTAACACAAACATTAAAATGTTGTGTATTATGAGGACAAAAGTGATCTTTGAGGACAAACGGTTTAACACAAACACAAACTTTAAAATGTTGTGTATTATGAGGACAAAAGTGATTTGTTAGGACAAACGGTTTAACACAAACACAAACTTTAAAATGTTGTGTATCATGAGGACAAAAGCGATCTTTGAGGACCAACGGTTTAACACAAACACAAACTTAAAAATGTTGTGTATCATGAGGACAAAAGTGATCTTTGAGGTCAAACGGTTTAACACAAACACAAACTTTAAAATGTTGTGTATTATGAGGACACAAGTGATCTTTGAGGACAAACGGTGTAACACAAACACAAACTTTAAAATGTTGTATATTATGAGGACAAAAGTGATCTTTGAGGTCAAACGGTTTAACACAAACACAAACTTTAAAATGTTGTGTATTATGAGGACAAAAGTAATCTTTGAGGACAAACGGTTTAACACAAACACAAACTTTAAAATGTTGTGTATTATGAGGACAAAAGTGATTAAGGAGGACAAACGGTTGAAATCAAACATTAAATTGTTGTGTATTATGAGGACAAAAGTGATCTTTGAGGACAAACGGTTTAAATCAAACATTAAATTGTTGTGTATTATGAGGACAACAGTGATCTTTGAGGACAAACGGTTTAACACAAACATTAAAATGTTGTGTATTATGAGGACAAAAGTGATCTTTGAGGACAAACGGTTTAACACAAACACAAACTTTAAAATGTTGTGTATTATGGGGACAAAAGTGATTTGTGAGGACAAACGGTTTAACACAAACACAAACTTTAAAATGTTGTGTATCATGAGGACAAAAGCGATCTTTGAGGACAAACGGTTTAACACAAACACAAACTTAAAAATGTTGTGTATCATGAGGACAAAAGTGATCTTTGAGGTCAAACGGTTTAACACAAACACAAACTTTAAAATGTTGTGTATTATGAGGACAAAAGGGATCTTTGAGGACAAACGGTTTAACATAAACTTTAAAATGTTGTGTATTATGAGGACAAAAGTGATATTTGAGGAAAAACGGTTTAACACAAACACAAACTTTAAAATGTCGTGTATTATGAGGACAAAGTGATCTTTGAGGACAAACGGTTTAACACAAACACAAACTGTAAAATGTTGTGTATTATGAGGACAAAAGTGATCTTTGAGGACAAACTGTTTAACACAAACACAAACATTAAAATGTTGTGTATTATTAGGACGACAAACGTTTTAACACAACCACAAACATTAAAATGTTGTGTTTTATGAGTACAAAGGTGATCTTTCAGGTCAAACGGTTTAACACAAACACAAACTTTAAAATGTTGTGTATTATGAGGACAAAAGTGATCTTTGAGGACAAACGGTTTAACACAAACACAAACTTTAAAATGTTGTATATTATGAGGACAAAAGTGATCTTTGAGGTCAAACGGTTTAACACAAACACAAACTTTAAAATGTTGTGTATTATGAGGACAAAAGTGATCTTTGAGGACAAACGGTTTAACACAAACACAAACTTTAAAATGTTGTGTATCATGAAGACAAAAGTGATCTTTGAGGTCAAACGGTTTAACACAACCACAAACATTAAAATGTTGTGTTTTATGAGTACAAAGGTGATCTTTCAGGTCAAACGGTTTAACACAAACACAAACTTTAAAATGTTGTGTATTATGAGGACAAAAGTGATCTTTGAGGACAAACGGTTTAACACAAACACAAACTTTAAAATGTTGTATATTATGAGGACAAAAGTGATCTTTGAGGTCAAACGGTTTAACACAAATACAAACTTTAAAATGTTGTGTATCATGAAGACAAAAGTGATTTGTGAGGACAAACGGATTAACACAAACACAAACTTTAAAATGTTGTGTATCATGAGGACAAAAGCGATCTTTGAGGACCAACGGTTTAACACAAACACAAACTTTAAAATGTTGTGTATTAGGAGGACAAAAGTGATCTTTGAGGACAAACGGTTTAACACAAACACAAACTTTAAAATGTTGTATATTATGAGGACAAAAGTGATCTTTGAGGTCAAACGGTTTAACACAAACAAACTTAAAAATGTTGTGTATCATGAAGACAAAAGTGATTTGTGAGGACAAACGGATTAACACAAACACAAACTTTAAAATGTTGTGTATCATGAGGACAAAAGCGATCTTTGAGGACCAACGGTTTAACACAAACACAAACTTAAAAATGTTGTGTATCATGAGGACAAAAGTGATCTTTGAGGTCAAACGGTTTAACACAAACACAAACTTTAAAATGTTGTGTATTATGAGGACAAAAGTGATCTTTGAGGACAAACGGTTTAACACAAACACAAACTTTAAAATGTTGTATATTATGAGGACAAAAGTGATCTTTGAGGTCAAACGGTTTAACACAAATAAACTTAAAAATGTTGTGTATCATGAAGACAAAAGTGATTTGTGAGGACAAACGGATTAACACAAACATTAAATTGTTGTGTATTATTAGGGCAAAAGTGATCTTTGAGGTCAAACGGTTTAACACAAACACAAACTTTAAAATGTTGTGTATTATGAGGACAAAAGTGATTAAGGAGGACAAACAGTTTAACACAAACATTAAAATGTTGTGTATTATGAGGACAAAAGTGATCTTTGAGGAAAAACGGTTTAACACAAACACAAACTTTAAAATGTTGTGTATTATGAGGACAAAAGTGATTTGTGAGGACAAACGGATTAACACAAACACAAACTTTAAAATGTTGTGTATCATGAGGACAAAAGCGATCTTTGAGGACCAACGGTTTAACACAAACACAAACTTAAAAATGTTGTGTATCATGAGGACAAAAGTGATCTTTGAGGTTAAACGGTTTGACACAAACACAAACTTTAAAATGTTGTGTATTATGAGGAAATGGTAAGACACACACACACACACACACACACACACACACTGATCTTCGGAGAATCGCTGGAGAGAGGTAAGACACACATACACACTCACACATACACACACACACACACACACACGGATCTTCGGAGAATCGCTGGAGAGAGGTAAGACACACACTGATCTTCGGAGAATCGCTGGAGAGAGGTAAGACACACACACACACATACACACCTTCGAAGAATCGCTGGAGAGAGGTAAGACACACACACACACACTCACACACACACACGGATCTTCGGAGAATCGCTGGAGAGAGGTAAGACACACACACGCACACACACACACACACTGATCTTCGGGGGAATCGCTAGAGAGAGGTAAGACACACACACAAACACAAACACACACACAGATCTTCGGAGAATCGCTGGAGAGAGGTAAGACACACACACACACACACACACACACTGATCTTCGGAGAATCGCTGGAGAGAGGTAAGACACACAGACACACACACACACACCTTCGGAGAATAGCTGGAGGTAAGACACAAACACACACATACACACACACACACACAGATCTTCGGAGAATCGCTGGAGAGAGGTAAGACACACACACACACACACTGATCTTCGGAGAAGCGCTGGAGAGAGGTAAGACACACACACACACACACACACACACACACACGGATCTTCGGAGAATCGCTGGACAGAGGTAAGACACACACACCCACACACACACAGATCTTCGGAGAATCGCTGGAGAGAGGTAAGACACACACACACACACACACACGGATCTTCGGAGAATCGCTGGAGAGAGGTAAGACACATACACACACACACCTTCGGAGAATCGCTGGAGAGAGGTAAGACTCACACACACACACACACACACACACTGATCTTCGGAGAATCGCTGGAGAGAGGTAAGACACACACACACGCACACACACACACACACACACGGATCTTCGGAGAATCGCTGGACAGAGGTAAGACACACACACACACACACCTTCGGAGAATCGCTGGAGAGAGGTAAGACACACACACACACACACGCGCGCGCGGATCTTCGGAGAATCGCTGGAGAGAGGTAAGACACACACACACACACACATACACACACTGATCTTCGGAGAATCGCTGGAGAGAGGTAAGACACACACACACACACACAAACACAAACACACGGATCTTCGGAGAATCGCTGGAGAGAGGTAAGACACACACACACACTGATCTTCGGAGAATCGCTGGACAGAGGTAAGACACACGCTCACACACACACACACGGATCTTTGGAGAATCGCTGGAGAGAGGTAAGACACACACACACACACACACAAACACACGGATCTTCGGAGAATCACTGGAGAGAGGTAAGACACACACACACACACACACACACACACACACACTGATCTTCGGGGGAATCGCTAGAGAGAGGTAAGACACACACACACACAAACACACACACAGATCTTCGGAGAATCGCTGGAGAGTGGTAAGACACACACACACACACACACACACACACACTGATCTTCGGAGAATCGCTGGAGAGAGGTAAGACACACATACACACACACACACACCTTCGGAGAATCGCTGGAGGTAAGACACAAACACACACACACACACACACACAGATCTTCGGAGAATCGCTGGAGAGAGGTAAGACACACAAACACACTTACACATACACACACACACGGATCTTCGGAGAATAGCTGGAGAGAGGTAAAACACACACACACACACACACAGATCTTCGGAGAATCGCTGGACAGAGGTAAGACACACACACACACACACACACACAGATCTTCGGAGAATCGCTGGAGAGAGGTAAGACACACACACACACACACGGATCTTCGGAGAATCGCTGGAGAGAGGTAAGACACACACACACACACCTTCGGAGAATCGCTGGAGAGAGGTAAGACACACACACACACACACACACACACGGATCTTCGGAGAATCGCTGGAGAGAGGTAAGACACACACACACACACACACACACTGATCTTCGGAGAATCGCTGGAGAGAGGTAAGACACACACACACACACACAAACACACGTATCTTCGGAGAATCGCTGGAGAGAGGTAAGACACACACACACTGATCTTCGGAGAATCGCTGGACAGAGGTAAGACACACACACATACACATACACACCTTCTGAGAATCCCTGGAGAGAGGTAAGACACACACAAACACACACGGATCTTCGGAGAATCGCTGGAGAGAGGTAAGACACACACACACACACTGATCTTCGGAGAATCACTGGACAGAGGTAAGACACACACACACACACACACACACACACACACACACACATACACACCTTCTGAGATTCGCTGGAGAGAGGTAAGACACACACACACACACACACACACGGATCTTCGGAGAATCGCTGGAGAGAGGTAAGACACACACACACACACAGATCTTCGGAGAATCACTGGACAGAGGTAAGACACACACACACACACACACACACACACACACACATACACACCTTCTGAGATTCGCTGGAGAGAGGTAAGACACACACACACACACTGATCTTCGGAGAATCACTGGACAGAGGTAAGACACACACACACACACACACACACACACCTTCTGAGAATCGCTGGAGAGAGGTAAGACACACACACACACACACACACAGATCTTCGGAGAATCGCTGGAGAGAGGTAAGACACACACACAGACTGATCTTCGGAGAATCACTGGACAGAGGTAAGACACACACACACACACACACACATTCTTGCGCAGGCCCACTCATGGGGCCCACCAGTTTTTTTATGCGTTGTGGGATCCACCCTTTCCAGTGGTCCTACACTGCTATAAAAACAACATTAGATCTAAAAAAAAATCTCAATCATTAATATCACTTCAATTTGATAAATTTCTAAAGTTTTGTCGAAAAAGGTATTTGGCCCCTTGTGGGGAACGTTTCTAGGATTGCCGACTTGAGAGGTCCGCCCACATACACACATATATACCAAGTTTTTATATGTTAATGGGGCCCAAGGTCACTATCTGCAGCTGCTGACAACAGCCTTTATTATTACTCCCAGTTCCCTTATTTTGGACTAAAATAGTTATTTTTGTAATGAGTAACTATGTATATATGTGAAACTTTCCATCTGCCTTTACAGATTACAAGACATACGGCTTCAAAGACAGTTTTATAACAAAACTGAAATAACCAATTTTATTGTAATGACAAAGTTTATGCCACACAGTTGTCAGTCAATAAACTTTTTATGAAATCATTAAAACAAATTATTAATTTAATGTCTAGGTTTGTACAATCTGCACTCAATGTTTGAACAACATCAGCCTGAACTTTTATGTAAACCCAACAGTTTCTCTTATATAGGCATTGAAATTATATGTTATATTGGACTGCATCCATAATGTCATGTTAAGACAAGTTGTTCTTTCCAGTGAAGCCTCAAATTTTGAAATAATGATACAGAGATATTTAAAGAAATGAAAAATCCTTTGAAATATTTAACATATGCCCCACACACTTTCAGTGTTTAGGCCCTAAAATAAATAAATGCATTAAAATAAATAAGAATATATCAATATCCATCCAACATCCAACATCCATCCATATATCCAACATCTGTTCAACATCCATCCATTAAGCCATCATCTACCCTACATCCATCCAACATCCATCCATCCATCATCTACCCTACATCCATCCAACATCCATCCATCCATCATCTACCCTACATCCATCCAACATCCATCCAGCCATCATCTACCCTACATCCATCCAACATCCATCCAGCCATCATCTACCCTACATCCATCCTACATCCATCCAGCCATCATCTACCCTACATCCATCCAACATCCATCCAGCCATCATCTACCCTACATCCATCCAACATCCATCCATCCATCATCTACCCTACATCCATCCAACATCCATCCAGCCATCATCTACCTTACATCCATCCAACATCCATCCAGCCATCATCTACCCTACATCCATCCAACATCCATCCAGCCATCATCTACCCTACATCCATCCTACATCCATCCAACATCCATCCATCCAACATCTACCTTACATCCATCCAACATCCATCCAGCCATCATCTACCCTACATCTACCCTACATCCATCCATCCATCATCTACCCTACATTCATCCGACATTCATCCATCCAACATCCATCATCTATCCTACATCCACCCAGCTCTCGAACATCCATCCAACATCCATCCATCCATCCATATGTCCAACATCTGTTCAACATCCATCCATCAAGCCATCATCTACCCTACATCCATCCATCCAACATCTACCCTACATCCATCCAACATCCATCCATCCAACATCTACCCTACATCCATCCATCCATCATCTACCCTACATCCATCCAACATCCATCCATCAAACATCTACCCTACATCCATCCAACATCCATCCATCATCTACCCTACATCCATCCAACATCCATCCAGCCATCATCTACCCTACATTCATCCAACATCCATCCAACATTCATCCATCATCTATCCTACATCCACCCAGCTCTCGAACATCCATCCAACATCCATCCATCCATCCATATGTCCAACATCTATTCAAGATCCATCCATATATCCAACATCTGTTCAACATCCATCCATCCAGCCATCATCTACCCTACATCCATCCATCCAACATCTACCCTACATCCATCCAACATCCATCCATCAAACATCTACCCTACATCCATCCAACATCCATCCATCCATCATCTACCCTACATCCATCCAACATCCATCCATCCAACATCTACCCTACATCCATCCAACATCCATCCATCCAACATCTACCCTACATTCATCCAACATCCATCCATCATCTATCCTACATCCACCCAGCTCTCGAACTTCCATCCAACATCCATCCTACATCCATCAAATAAAAAATTAAATTAAATAAGAACTGTATATTGTATAACTGTATATTTGTAGGCCACTGGACAGCCATAAAACCTGAGCAAACCCCTACAACAACAACAACAAGGTTACAACAGAACACAACCAAATACAAAACATTTTAAGATCCTACCTCTAATGTTTTGGTTTTACCTCAGTTCCATTAGGTACACTAGACTTTTCTTCTCAGGGCTGTAATGCGATTTTTAACATAATATTTAACTGCTTTCCAGTCCCTGTTTCTGAGAGCTTGAGGTTCTGCAGTAATACAGCGCTGACACTCTTCTTTACCAGGAACTTGATTCATTACAATAAATCTCCTCAAATGTGTGTCCACTGCAGCACACTCGTCTGGGGTCCAGCTTCTTTTGACGGCCGTTTGTTTTCCTATGTAGGCAAAAAAAAAAAAAAAAAAAAAAACATTGTAGGTTTTCTTTTATGAATAAATTTTAATCTTACTTAACCCCGTAAGACCCACTGTTTCAGTATTACAACATTTGTGGTTACTCCCCAAAACCCCTTTTATCTTTTTTTTTATTGTTTGTTTGTTTATACAACCACATCAATATGATCTGTGGGTCCTACATTTTATTCCCACCATGTAATTGGATCCAGGATTTGTATACAAAGCCCACCCTTAAGTCAAGAAGTGGCACATCTTACAACTTTCTGATGAAGCAACATCCCTTTGATTTACTGGACTGGATTCATCTTCAAGTAAGTAAAATGCTTGGAATAATTTTTTCTGTTTATTACAGTGTCTATAACAAGGACATATACAGTAAATGTTGAAAGTATACCCTACATTTTGTTTGGAGTTTGTTTTATAAATGTTGCAATATTACAATGTTGGATGAGAGTGGCAGTCATAATTGCCCTGTATTTAAGAGGAACATCTTGAGGGGAACTTAAATGAAAATATTCACAACAAATTATACATGATTTAAGCATTATACCCTTTAGCTTTATATCGGATTACATATTCTATACTGTATTAGAGACTAAAGTTGAAAGATTTATTTCCATATCTAAACATTATAATTTGCTATCACATTCTGCAGGACTTTCTAACAAAAAAATTCTGTTTGTGCAAATCTGCCCTTTCTTAGTCTACTGATAAACAAAATGTTCTTATCAATTTATATTCAAAGTGCTTATTATCATTAGGCCTATAACCTTTATTTAACCAGGTCTTTTGCAAGAGACACCTGGCCACACCTGGCCAATCCTCCAAGTTGTGCGGGATGCTCCTGGTGCTTTGTTCTGGCACAGGTGTAAATGTTCATCACTGTTAGATTTTGTTGTAAACTGGATGCTGAATGCATTCCTGTAAGGATTACAATCACAGTCTACTATAGGTGAGCCATTAGGTATAGTGTGACCGGTGAGATGTGTGAATAGGCTGCTTCAGTCCAAAGTGTGAACACGTCATAATGAGGCATGTGTGCTATTTGTTTATAGAATGTACATTTGTCTCAAATTTTATTTTTTCATTTCAGAATGCCACCAGCAAGGAGAAATCCTCGGTACAATGTGCACAATGTTAATGGCCATCATCCAAAAAGGAGAAAGTGATGTGGACATCGATTTTGACGACACTGATGCAAGTGATGAAGAATCAGATATTGATGTCTCATGTGGACAAAGAAAACCAAGAACCTACCGATTGTCCAGCTAATGTGAATATTGAGCCCGGGCAATCAAAGAAATACATCAAGCCATATGACAGACGTCACTGATTTCTCTGGTCAAGCTCTCACAGATGATGTCACCTCCCTCCACACACCACTGCAATACTTCCAAAAGTTTGTGTCAGAAGATTTGGTTCAAGCTCTGGCAACAAATACGAATGAGTACAGCATTCAAAATGACGAAAGATCAGTAAACACTAATACAAAAGAAATACAGGCAGCATTGGGTATGTACCTGAGGATGGAACATTACATTTTGTAAACAATTTAACCATGCCAGAGACTGAAAAGAGGGGCAAACTCTGGAAACTCAGACCACGGCTTGATTCACTCAGAGAAAACTGCCTGCAGGTGGTACCAGAAGAGCACATTCCATGGACAAGATGATGATACCCTTCAACGGGAAGTTCAGCAGCATCAAGAAGTATATGCAAGGTAATCTACGCTCATGAGGCTTTAAAGTATGGGTGAAAGCTGGAATCTCAGGGTGTCAGGTGATGACAGGTGAATTGTCAGGTGATGTTGTAATGAAGCTTGCCTCCACATTTCCAAAGGGTCAACACAACAAGATCTAGGCAGACAATTACTTCACCTCCGTTCCACTGGTAGTGAAGCTCCTTGAGCAAGGAATCCATTATGTGGGAAAGGCCAGGCAAGTGCATCTACCCATCTAACTGTAACATTTACATGTGAAGAGCTTGAAGAAGAAGGGCAGAGGAAGCTTTGACCACAGAGTGGAGGGGAAACAACATCTGTGCTGTAAAAATGGTACAACAACAGGGCGGTGACACTTGTGTCATCCTTCGCTGGACCAGAACCTGTTCAGGAGATTCAACACTGGGACAAAGCCGCCAAAACCTACATTGACGTTAGAAAGGCTTCCATTGTGGGCATCTACAATAAATACATGGGAGGTGTGGATTTGTTGGACTCATTTACAGCAAAACACAAGTATGCACTGAAATCCTGGCGGTGGTACATGTACATCTTCTGGCACACAATCACCCTTGCTGCAGTGTTAATTTCGTTGACTAAATATTTTCGTCATTATTTTCGTCACGAATATATTTTTGCGGACGAAAACGAAACGAAAACTAAAAAAGAAGGCACTGATGGAGACTAAAACTATGACTAAATTGATTGACATTATCGTCAACGAATAAAGGACGAGACGAAAATAGACTGTGACGAAAATCAAATCAGCAGACGGGAGAGATGCGAGGAATGAACAAAAGAACCGGCAAAACGGAACAGGCGAGACTGCATGAGAGAAGAGAACCAATCAGAGCCTGACTTATTGAGACGTGAAGCGAAGGTTTTCAGTTTTTAAATGAGCTCCCGGGAAGACGGCATTCGAAGAGGTGATGTCTAAAAGAGCGACAAAATGTCCACAGCTCACTTCACGTTTGACGACGAACAAAACAAAACAAAGCGTAAAGCACGCGGAGCGCTCATTCGTGGCAAGAACACAACCAATTTGAAAATACATTTACAGACGAGCCACCCGGACATTTTCTCAAATGTAATTTCACAACGATGTTCTTTTGTTTATTGAGCTAAGCAAAATTGGAAGACTGCAGTGCGTAGATGTTGTAGCATTAAATATTACGAACTGAAAAGTACTGTAAAATAGCCCCTTCTTCAAGTTAGATGAGAGCACAATACTAATACGTAATATTATGATACATACATTTGATTAATACTAATGTTTAGTATATTTTATAATGTTCTACTTGTTGACAATATCACAAATATTTCTATATTAGTCATGTGAAACATGAATGTTCACATCCTATCATTATACATACTAATCTAGCAATATTGTAGTATTTAAAACATACAATATTGCTAGACAAATGAATACCTTATAAAATCTTGTTACTTTTTTTATCCACCCAACTTATTAAATATTTACTTTAAATGTATGCACTTATTGTTCAGCTCAGCTGTAAGCTTTAAGGTCCTGGACCTAACGTTATTTTTCTTTTATTGATGGTCAATTGGCAGCTAGTTATTGTTTACATTATCATGACAGTGTTTGTTGCTGCATAAAAGCTTTTGAATCGAAATAAAGACACGGTTGTGTTGAAATAAAGTTGAATTTGTGTTTTATATATTTTGGTTAAGTTTGTTTCCTATACCAGCTGTAAAAAATTGTCTAGTAAATCTGTTATTGATTTTAGTCTTATTTTAGTCGACTAAAATACCAAGCAATTTTAGTCGACTAAAATAAGACTAAAATCAAAACAAATCAGATGACTAAAACTTGACTAAAACTAAAAAGAATTATAGTCAAAAGACTAAGACTAAAACTAAATTAAAATTTCGTGTCAAAATTAACACTGCCTTGCTGTAGTCAACGCCTGGCTCCTCTACAAGCAGCACAGCCTATGCTCTCAGAATGCCAAAGAAGGAGATACTGAACATGAGAAAGTTCCAAGCACAGCTGGCTTCCTCTCTCATTACGGTAATGATCTATTTGTGCCATTTACCTTGCTTGTGATAAATCAGACTGGTATTTGAGATGTACAGAAATTGATACATTTGTTCTTTATATTCTAATCTGGTGGACACAACACTGAAAATGCCTCTGTTTTTCAGAGGACAGGAACCATTTCTGGGATTACCACTATAAGTAAAGGTGGACTTCACGCTGAGCACACAGATTTCAGTGGAGAGTGAGAGAACACTGCAGACATTGCACTGTTAACAATGTAAATAAATAAAGTTCTTATTTGATGGAATAAACAACTCTTCATAATCACATAACTGAGATTATAATTCATTTTATACACTGGTTTGGTAAAAAAAAAAAAAAAAAGCAAATTAATCCTTAATTATGCAGCTTGATGGGCACCTCTTCGGACCTGACGTGCTACCCAGCTACGCAAACGCAGCTAAGTGGATGTACTCTCTTGTGATTGGCCAGAGTGATCACGAGTCTACGGATGTTTGGGTCTCATTGCTGAAAGAGTGCATGAATCGGTGGAAAAACCCCAGCCCCCCTGTGCTGCCAGCTTCTCCAAGCCCCGTGCTCCCTCTTTTGCCAAAACCACCCTGAGAACGACCAACAACTGGCTGAAGGAAGAGCTGCAACAGGTTAACGAAAGGCAGAAAGCAACGAAGGAGTGCCTGCTCAGATGCATTCTGTTTAGTTTTGCTTTTTAACTTTATAGTTAACTGTTTTGATTGCATTCTTTTTTCTTTGCGTGTTGTATTTATTAAACTGAGTGGTTTGCAGTGGCTCATTGTACTTCTGACGGCATTACATTATAATTCTGTAAAAGAAACTGCAACAGGATGCTTTTACCCTAAACTCGAGTATACACACAGAACTCTCTCACTTAAAGCAATTTTATTCTTGCATTTCACAAAATAATAATAATAATAATAATAATAATAAAAACAATAATAATGATAATATTTTCTATTTATAAGGCACTTTTAAAAGGTCATTGAATAAAGTCAGCTGCATGTGGAGGTTTGAGTTTTTCAACTGTTCTCTGTACACGTCTGTTGTTGGAGGAAATGCAAGCATTTTTCCCTGAGTAACTCCATAAAGTGTTAAAGATTTTTTTTTTTTTTTTAAATACAACAGACTTCTTATTGATATAAAGGTGATGATGCCAGTCTTTCCCCAACCCTAAAACCTGCGACAATGCAGGCTCACAAGGTCTGTTCCTGCAACAGCTTCTTTCAAGCCACTGTCAGGCTTGTGGCACCAGACAATAAGGAGGGACAGACATATTTCAAGTGTTGAGTCAAGGAAGCAAAGTAAAAGCCCTTAAAAATAAATGAGCAGCTCTGGCCCAAAAGAGAGTGCAAGCCCCAAAGCTTACCTCTCTTTTTTGCAGACACACTTCTGTTTTGGACTTGTGATGTGGAGGAACATTCTTGCAGGGATGACATGCTGACCTCATCTTCTGACCCCTCTTCTCTTGGCATACTGACATCTGGACAAAGAAATAACTTTATTGTAGTATACACTAGGGCTGAAAGATATGGACAAAATTTCATATCTCGATTATCCTGCCAGATATCTCGATACAATACGATATGACTACGTGTTATTTTGCTAAGCACGACCTGCACAACACGTCACTCTGGTTTACATCGTCTTTTCTGAAACCAAAATACTTCCAAATTATGGACGATGATTTATGTTTTGGAACCAAGTCATATTCTGCACTGCCACCGGCCGCATTATCTCCCGCACTCATTTTCTTTCTTTCTAATTTATCCGCCGTCTCTGTACAGTGTGCATAGACGTTGGAACAGGGGAACTCTTATTTTTTGAAAATTACTCATTTTCACAGATTCTGCAAAGGGTGCCCAAACTTTTGAGCCCCACTGTGTGTGTGTGTATATATATATATATATATATATATATATAGAATCTGAATTAAAATGTGTTTGATTTAAGCCTACATTTCAAAATTGTTGTTTTTAAGCCTTTCGCACATATGATCACACAGGTGTAATCAGTCTAGGCTGGTTCCTGGAGCGTACGATCAAGTGCATCACATAATCAACTGAGACAGGCGCGCTCAGAGCTGTCATATATCACAACTTTTCAGTGTTTTCAACCACATACTGTTTATTTTCGGTTTCAAACATATAAATTCACATAAGTACTAAAAAAACAATACATTTAGAGTTTGTAAAATACACACTGATGTCTATGGAAGAGGTAATAATAATCCTTTACATTATAATTGGACACGTTTTATTCATATCAGATACACATTGTGTAAGTAACTTCAGTGTTTACATATTCTATTCCCAGTTCACCAGCCACTTACTTTTTTAGTATTTCGGGAGAAGTGGATGAATTCACGTGTTGTAAACATAGAGGTTGTAAATCAAACAGATCCGATTCTCTGAACTGCGTCTGCGGCACAAACTAACACGGCGGTGCCCATCGCGCATACAGCTCAACTAACGCGATCGTTATAAAGGTGTTTAAACAACAATATACTTCCACGTGCATGTATTTGACCATCGGAATATCAGATATTTCATGCCATAGCTAACACATTTGTGAATATTCTGAATAAAAAAAGAAAAAATGACAAAAGCATATCATCATTCATTCAGCGCTGTTTTTGCTGCAGTGTGTCATGTGACAAGCAATGTCGCGTCACCATGGAAACGCCGTCCCCCCTCTCACAATATAGTTCCCACGTCCCTAGTGTGTGCGCGCTGACTTTAGCGCTGCAGTCAAGGGCACACGTAAAACTTATGTTTGTTGTGACTGCCAGAGTTGTATGCACACAGTGAGTGTGGAGAGGGGAAATCTATATCGTCTATATCGTTGCTTTTTTCGATAGTAATATCTTGAAAGCTCATATCTAGATATAGGTACGATAACGATATATCGTTTAGCCCTAGTATACACTACATGAAATATGTAATAGCCGCCAGTACAGTGGTTGTTTTATTTTATAAAATAATTTAGTATATTCAATTCAATTTTCAATTCAGTTTATTTATATGGCGCCGATTCACAACAGATGCCATCTCAAGGCACTTAACAAGAAGTCAGTATATGGGATTTGTGTCTCTTAAAGAGAGACACAGTTTATTTCATCCCGTCTCCTATCGTCCTAAATTCTTTTCAAGTGACTAGTGATGTGAAAATATTAGTTGTCATGTTAGCCCAGGGATGGGCAACTCCAGTCCTCAAGGGCCACTATTCTGCAGGTCTGAGATGTTTCCCTGCTTCAACACACCTGATTCATATTAAATAGATCAAACAGCTTGTTGCCAAGCTCTGCACAATGAATCAGGTGTGCTGCAGCAGGGAAACATCTAAGACCTAAAGGATAGTGGCCCTCAAGCAGTATATTTCCTCATATAGTGTATGGACAACAGACTGTCCCACGCAGTCCACTATTGCTGAAGTAGCTGTGCGGCGAAAAGATTGTATGTTGGACAATATAAGATGAACTGATTTCATCAGACAGAAAGCAACTGTTTTTACTGACTTTACAAATAGCATTAACGTTTAGGTTAGTGTGCCCTCACCTACTGTTTATAGGTTGCTCCAATCTCACAGAGCAGACTTCACGCAGGGATTGCACGGCTACTCAAACATATTTCCTCCTCAACTGTGTACGAGTACACAGTTACAGCGAGTCGAGTATGATTACACAGATGAGGAGGAAACATGTCAAAAAGACAAGGCTGTACGAGTTTATTTGATGTCATCTAACCCAATGGCATATGCGTTTGAGCCAGTGATGAGGAGGAGGGTTGAGAGACCTGTTTTTGCAGAAGTTGAGGGAGCTGCAGCGGCTCCGGACGGAGTTGACAGTGAGGAGAGGGTCGGCAACCCTTTGCAGTGCAAGTGTGGTCACTGCTCAGCAATGCGGACAACCGTGGAGTCTGTTTGCTGCCATGAAGCAGACCAAGTCTGCAGACCTTATCGCGCACATTCCAGATGTTCTGTAGTGACAGGGACGTGTTGGAGTAGCTGTGCTATCCCTGTATGAAGTCCGTGCCGAGAGATTAGAGCAACCTATAAGCAACAGGTGGGTTCATGCTAACCTCAAAGTTAATGTTACTTGTAATTTCAGGCAGTACTGACGCAGTGTTCAGTTTTAAAACTGGGGTTGTGTTTGACTGATTGTGCAGCCTCTGCATCGGACAGGTCTCCTGACAGAGTTGCAGGAGAAAGAGGTGGGTGGGACAAAGGAGGGAGGTGGAGTTGTTGATTTTCAAATTTTTGCAATGTGCTGTGTGAAATGCATGAAAGGTAAGAATTGCGTTCAAGCTCACCGGTGGCAGACACTCCCTGGTTTTGACTTTGTGATGTGGAGGTACATTCTTGCGTGGATGACATGCTGACCTCATCATCTGACCCATCTTCTCCTAGCATACTGACATCTGGAGAGGGAAATAACTTAAGAATACAATACACAAAATATCTAAAACGGATCAATTAGAATCAATTTAGGAACATTGTATACACATACCTTCAATGTCCTCTGCTAAAGGTCCCTCCATGTCAATGGTCTCTAAAATGATAATTGATAAAAAAAAAAATGAGTTTGGAAAGCTGAAACTATGGGCAATCTGCAAGAGTATACAACAGTAGTATTATATCTCATCCCGTCACCATTACTGCCCTATGTTTTACATGGTAAATAGTTGTTTTCTGAATGTGGAAGACTAAATGTCATATATTGTGCCTTCAAGAATATAAAGTTAATTACCATTTACATCGACTTGTATTTCATCGAGGCTCTTTCCTTTGTAATCTCCTAGGCGTCCTTGTTCCATTGCCAGAAGGACTTTACTTACTTTGGCTAATTGTAGGGTGCTTTCTGGGAGCCTGTAGTGTTTCCTGTGAACAGCGATATTATGACCAAGGAAGTCTGCCAACTGGTCGAGCTCGGTGGTTTTAAGGTTCAGAACAGTAGACAGGGTAGCAATATGTTTCCTCAGTTGAATTGATGTTAGCGCTTGAGGATTTTTTATGTCTGCACATTCACTGACAAATTGCCTCAAGCAGTCACAAGCCCTGAGGTAATGGTCAGATTGTGGCAATGCAAACAGATATTCATTGTCCTTCAGCACCCCACATTCTTCTCTGCTCTCAGTAAGAGCATCAAGTGATTCTCTCATTGATGGGGTTAGAAGAACAGGAACCTTCCTTCCTCTTTTTCCAACAATTGCTATTCGCACAAAATGCCTGCAGAGCTTCTGCTCAAGCGCTGTGAGGGCCAAATTTACATCTCCCTGTTCCTCTGATGTGTCCTTCGATAAGTATGCAGACAGGCGCATTCGGGACACTTCACCTGCTCTCCGCCGATTAAAAAGCATAACTTGAGTCAGCGTTACTTTTGCAAGTTCCTTCCAATTTGTGGATGAACGATGTTCTTTTAAATCTTTGAGATGTTGCTGCAGTTTTTCTTCTAGATAGCAATGTAGCCTTTGGATATCTTGTGTAAGAGGTAAAAGTTGCGGTGCATTCCATTTGGCCCGGTTAAGCTGGGTTAATGCCTGGCCTGCAATATCAAACCTCCAACTCTCTAAATACAACTGTGCAAACTCCTCAGCATCTTTAATGGTTTCTTTATCTTTCTTTTTCAGTCCTTCGGACTTGATAAACATAGCCAACGAATGCAGGCTGTGCCCTACCTTGCGTGCAAGAGAGGGACATTGGTATATGCCAGTTTCCTCACTGAATCCAGATAGGTTCTTTGCAGCTCTGACAACCTGGGAGTACTGTTCAGGTTTGATGAGTTCTTGAATGGTCTTCACATGTGTGATTTTTTTAGCTTCCAATAAAAGCCTGCCAAGTTCTCTCAGTTTTTGGCGTATATACTGGTGTTGACTGACTATCTTCTCATTCTTTTTGAACAACCTGAAACCATAATTGAGGATGCAGTTGTCTCCTTTAATTGCAACTGCAATCTTGTCCTGAATCATTACACTCAAGAACTTCCAATACGCATCTGTATATTCCGATGGAGAAGGTTCAGCGAAAGCACACAATGCCTGAACTCTATTTTTACCTGGTTTAGTACTTTCGGGTTTGAAGCTGCAGACCTTGAAATGCCGCCACATCGCTCTTCTTGAGAACAGCCCATAGCAGTGAATGCAATGTGCAAATTTATGTCCCTCTGATTTTTTTCCTGGTTGTTTACATGGGATTAGTTTTCCTTTTTGTGTTTCCAAAACATGACTGTTGTGCTCGAAATTTCCCTTATTTCGTATGTAGTCCAATTGTAGTTTTCTTTCCTTTGAGTTTTTTGGAAAACTGAATGCTTTCGCAACATCCAATTCATCTTGGTGTTTACGCCACAAGTGTCTTGACATTTTCTGGACAAACTTCCTGCAATAAAAGCAGAAATGTTTCTTGTTATAGCTTCTGGATCCATCATCTTTCTTTAAAGTTGGACTGACAATGATATACTGCTCTTCTTCCAGGGGCACTGAAACGTTGTTTTCAGAATATGTTGTGATTTCCTTTTCATTCCCATCAACTCTGCTATTTGGAAATCTTTGTGTGGGATCATGACATCTTTCCAAAAGTCTTCTCTGGCTAAAGTCAAATTGGCTATGACTAGAGGATCTACTTCCACTTTCCCTGGGCTTAGACTTGCTCTGTCTGGAGGACTCGTTTCCACTCTCTCTGGAGGATCTACTTCCACTTTCCCTGGGCTTAGACTTGCTCTGTCTGGAGGACTCGCTTCTACTCTCTCTGGAAGATCTACTTCTCTCTCTGGGCTTAGACTTGCTCTGTCTGGAGGACTCGCTTCCACTCTCTCTGGAAGATCTACTTCTCTCTCTGGGCTTAAACTTGCTCTGACTGGATGATGCACCTTTGTTCTTTTTTTCCTTTCCCAGGGTTAATTCCATACTGCTATCACTTTCTGTGCTTTCATCTATGGGATTTGGAATATACTCCTCTTCGCTACCTAAGTTTGAGTCATCCGATTCCATGAGATTCATCTGAATCTTTAAAAACAAACACACATCTGTTAATAACTATTTTTGCAACATTAAATATAAACCTGAATATACTGATTGAACAGGCTCAGGATACTAAATGAAGAAAAATCTGTATGGACCATTTTCAGTACAAGTAAATTTACAAATTATAAGAATCCCCATCAGACTCACTAGCAAGAGCAACAGACATTTTCACAATCATGAAAACACAAAAGAAACACAAAAGAAACACCCCCATCCCCCCCCCCCCCCCAAAAAAAAGACTTACGGGACGGCAAGACCTTCTTCTCAGCTTCTGTGAATCCCTTTCAGGCTTAAAAAAGGTAGTCTCCTCTGGGCTGTCACTATCATAGAGACTGTGGGTAAAATCTTGTACTCTATCCATCTGCAAAAATGGAGACATGGAGATATTTTGCTGTATGATTGCTGTATTTTTACTTGATAGGGAGACCATTCAGAGGTTGTCAGGTGAGCTAGACACCTATGAAAATTATTGACCAATATTACCCCTCCATCCACCTGCTGAGGCCCATGTCCAAACTGCCTTCCAGGTGGGGTAAACGTTGACAACATTATTAAAAAAAAGAGTAACATTTCAGTTTTCATGCATTTGATTCTTAAATTTAATGACTTCACAGCAAATTATTCATCATAATGATTTAGTGCCATTCCCGGCGGCAGTGGCTCAGTGGTTCATGTAGGTTGTCTACAAGCCGGAAGGTTGGTGGTTCAATCCCCGGCTCCACCTGACCAAGTGTGGAGGTGTCCTTGAGCAAGACACCTAACCCCAGCTGCTCCCGACGAGCTGAATGGAGCCTTGAATGGCTGACACTGCAGTCGGTGTGTGAATGAGTGTGTATGGGTGAATGTGAGGCAACTTGTAAAGCGCTTTGGATGGCCATGTGGTCTGTTGAAAGCGCTATATAAATGCAGTCCATTTACCATTTACCATAGACATGGAACTACTCAAGAGAGAGGGAGAGATTAGTCAGTAATTTACCGAAGTGTCTTCCTCACCTTACAAATGTCTCCCTATCAATTAAAAATCAGCAATCAGTCAGAAAAGAAGAGTTGAGCTACTCTAATAAATGATTACTGATTGATTGTTGGTGATCTCTATTTAATTGATAATTAATGCACCAGGCGAGGAGGAGGACTCGACCGGATTTTGGCAACAGAGACCGGCTGCGGCGTCTGGGAGTGATAGCGTCGGCCTACCAGGGTTTGTCCCGGTATGCTGGCTGACCAGTAGCCTACACCACTGGGCACGTTGTATCTTTTTTTTTTTTTAAGCACACACCTGAGCGCTGATCACTGGACATCACTCCTGCAGGTGTTTATGTCAATCCAATATTCAATTTCAAATGAGTCCATTTAGATTCAGATTTTAAAAGCAATCGTTCAAAACAAACGATTCAGGTTCAAAGTGAATGATTCCCATTCAAATATAAAATTATTCAAATTTGCTTACTAGTGGCACAAAATTTATCACATAAACAAGTTAATTATATTGTTAAAATGTGTTTTGGGGCTTACCATAATGCTTTTTGTGCGTCTCAGTGGTGGAACAAGTTCATCATCCGATTGATTGTTGGAATGGTTGCTTGGAGAAGCCTCATCACAAGTTTCTTTCACAACAGTTTCATCTGAATCGTACAAATGATTTGAAACATCTGGGCCAATATCATTCTGCCCTAAAATGACATCCAGGTGTGGGGTGGGAGGTTCGTTTTCCATACCATCCTCATCAGTTTCATCACTATATGGATAATCAACCAGTGAAAATCCTTGGACAGTAAATACCTAAAAATAAACAAATTCATTAAGTATTGAATTAGAAAGGTTGGCCAAAAAAACCTGGCATGGTCTGACTAAAAATCTAAATCCAGAAATATAAACATCAGCCCTTTTAGACAGTCTACAATTATAAATGTTAAAATCAAGAGTACAGCGATACTTTAGTATTACAATACAATCATATAGTTGCCTAAGGAAGACCATTTGGATTGAAACGTTTGTTTTTTAGTCAATAAAAAGGTAACTGTGAGCTTTAACCCAGTATGCAGATTTTCTTCTTTTTTCTCCCCAGATGTTACCATAATGCATTAAAAGGTGCCCCACAAGAATGGGACTGGAAAGATGCCAGTGTGTGTTACATTACCTGGCCATTATAACCCAATAAGGTTACCTGACTACTTTAAAGCCCCATGAGCATTGATCCATGGTCCAATTGACCATTACAGGGGATTTCAGTGCATCAAACCAAAATATTTAAAATCAAAATTCAAATAAAAAAAGATTCTTTAAAACATCTAACAGCTCAGATACAGTATACAATTACGAATGTTAAAATCACAGTTGAGATCATGTCAGGTGTTGCCATAGTGCATTAAAAACAATTACAGTAAGAACTGGACGGAAGGGCCCCACATGGGACAGACTACAGACATACGAGTGTGTAAAGGAGAGACTAGAGAAACAAATGTATTTGGAAGATGGAAGGACCCCATAAGAACATGACTGGAAACATGCCGGTGTGTGTGTGACATTATCTGGCTTTTAACAGCCAATATAAAGCCACTTTAGTAGTAGAACACCACCACATACATGTCAGCATAGATGAATGTGTTTGAGTGTACTTTTACCTGTGTGCAGGTCTGATCTGGGTTTGGTCCATCATTTAGCATCTGAGGAACAGGGCTGGTCTCATTCTCTAATGCTGCGGCTGGAGTCTGAAGGCCTTTCACCTGAAATAGACAGACAAGAAGACACTTAGAACTGTATGAAGTAGGGCTGCACGGTATTGGGAAAAAATGACATTGCGATATTTTATTTTTCTGCGATATATATTGCGATATGAAATCGAATACATTTTTTTCTTACAAACAAAAATGGGGTGAGCACACATTCTCATTTTAAATTATTTAAACATCAACACTATCGTCTCAAGTGATTAATATGCGCGAGGGAGAGAGAGCAAGACAGTGTTTGTGTTGTTTGAAGACTGTGAGCGTGCGGCCGGGGCTCTCTCTCTATGACTCTCCCTCTCTCGCACTCTCTGTTTCTGTCACTCTGTCTCTCTCTCGCGCTCTCTCTGTCGCGCGCGCACACTCTATCGCGCAAGCTCTCTCTCTCTCACTCGCTCTCTCTTTCGCGCTCTCTCTCTTGCGCTCTCTCTCTCGCTCGCGCGCATGCACACTCTCGACTGAGAGCATGGACTAAAAAGCAGCTCACGTCTATTCCAGGAGTTTGCAGTGGATCAAATCAAAATATTGCTTTAAAACATCTAACAGCTCAGATACAGTATACAATTACGAATGTTAAAATCACAGTTGAGATCATGTCAGGTGTTGCCATAGTGCATTAAAAACAATTACAGTAAGAACTGGACGGAAGGGCCCCACATGGGACAGACTACAGACATATGAGTGTGTAAAGGAGAGACTAGAGAAACAAATGTATTTGGAAGATGGAAAGACCCCATAAGAACATGACTGGAAACATGCCGGTGTGTGTGTGACATTATCTGGCTTTTAACAGCCAATATAAAGCCACTTTAGTAGTAGAACACCACCACATACATGTCAGCATAGATGAATGTGTTTGAGTGTACTTTTACCTGTGTGCAGGTCTGATCTGGGTTTGGTCCATCATTTAGCATCTGAGGAACAGGGCTGGTCTCATTCTCTAATGCTGCGGCTGGAGTCTGAAGGCCTTTCACCTGAAATAGACAGACAAGAAGACACTAAGGGTGTACTCACACTAGGCACGGTTGCCATGAACCGGGCCCGAGTACGATTGTCCCCCCTCCCCACTCCCCCTCTGGCCTGCACTCACATATAGGGTTTCAGCATTCGTGCCGGAGCACGCTTACGTCATTATGGTGCGACGGTTTCGGGATAAACAGGAAGAGCGGCGCTCTCTGAACACAATGGAGTGCATCGCTCGGTTTTCTTTGTGGATAATTTTGTGTTTGGTCCACAGCCTGTTGTTAAACAGATGTGTCACCTTAGTGGCGCGAACATTTTCACGTAATCGTGCTGCTCGTATGAGGATGTTTGCAAGATACCAGCTGAAGTGCAGCAAGGACTTTGCAGTTTTTAGTTTTTTATGCGTTTTGCACCTCTGCCGTAGACCAAAGCGATCCTTTCCCTGCCATGTTGGTTTTGGAGCGTCGCAAAACCGTGATGCAAAGCGTCCTTTTCCGTGCCCCGGCACGGTTAGCGCTCACACTGCATGCGAACCGCGCCCGAGTCCAACTGAACCGTGCCCTGGCCCACCTCTTCCAAGCGGGCCAGGGCCGGCCAATCGAGCCGCGCCCGGGCACGATTCGGAGCACTCACACTAGTCAAACGAACCGCGCTTTGGTGGTCAAACGCACTCGGGCACGGTTCAAACTGGCAGTGTGAGTACACCCTTAGAACTGTATGAAGTAGGGCTGCACGGTATTGGGAAAAAATGACATTGCGATATTTTATTTTTTTGCGATATATATTGCGATATGAAATCGAATAATTTTTTTTCTTACAAACAAAAATGGGGTGAGCACACTTACATTCTCATTTTAAATGATTTAAACATCAACACTATCGTCTCAAGTGATTAATATGCGCGAGGGAGAGAGAGCAAGACAGTGTTTGTGTTGTTTGAAGACTGTGAGCGTGCGGCCGGGGCTCTCTCTCTCTCTCGCGCTTTCTCTGTCGCGCGCGCACGCACACTGTCACGCAAGCTCTCTCTTTCGCGCTCTCTCTCTCTCTCTCTCTCTCGCTTGCTCTCTCGCGCGCACACGCTCTCTCTCTCTCGCGCGCACACAAGCTCTCTCTTGCGCTCTCTCTCTCTCTCTCTCTCTCGCTCGCGCGCGCGCGCGCACAAGCTCTCTCTCGCTCTCTCTCTCGCTCTCTCTCTCTCTCTCTCTCTCGCTCGCTCGCGCGCATGCACACTCTCGACTGAGAGCATGGACTAAAAAGCAGCTCACGTCTATTCCAGGAGTTTGCAGTGGATCAAATCAAAATATTGCTTTAAAACATCTAACAGCTCAGATACAGTATACAATTACGAATGTTAAAATCACAGTTGAGATCATGTCAGGTGTTGCCATAGTGCATTAAAAACAATTACAGTAAGAACTGGACGGAAGGGCCCCACATGGGACAGACTACAGACATATGAGTGTGTAAAGGAGAGACTAGAGAAACAAATGTATTTGGAAGATGGAAGGACCCCATAAGAACATGACTGGAAACATGCCGGTGTGTGTGTGACATTATCTGGCTTTTAACAGCCAATATAAAGCCACTTTAGTAGTAGAACACCACCACATACATGTCAGCATAGATGAATGTGTTTGAGTGTACTTTTACCTGTGTGCAGGTCTGATCTGGGTTTGGTCCATCATTTAGCATCTGAGGAACAGGGCTGGTCTCATTCTCTAATGCTGCGGCTGGAGTCTGAAGGCCTTTCACCTGAAATAGACAGACAAGAAGACACTTAGAACTGTATGAAGTAGGGCTGCACGGTATTGGGAAAAAATGACATTGCGATATTTTATTTTTCTGCGATATATATTGCGATATGAAATCGAATACATTTTTTTCTTACAAACAAAAATGGGGTGAGCACACATTCTCATTTTAAATTATTTAAACATCAACACTATCGTCTCAAGTGATTAATATGCGCGAGGGAGAGAGAGCAAGACAGTGTTTGTGTTGTTTGAAGACTGTGAGCGTGCGGCCGGGGCTCTCTCTCTATGACTCTCCCTCTCTCGCACTCTCTGTTTCTGTCACTCTGTCTCTCTCTTGCGCTCTCTCTCTCGCGCGCGCATGCACACTCTCGACTGAGAGCATGGACTAAAAAGCAGCTCACGTCTATTCCAGGAGTTTGCAGTGGATCAAATCAAAATATTGCTTTAAAACATCTAACAGCTCAGATACAGTATACAATTACGAATGTTAAAATCACAGTTGAGGCCATGTCAGGTGTTGCCATAGTGCATTAAAAACAATTACAGTAAGAACTGGACGGAAGGGCCCCACATGGGACAGACTACAGACATATGAGTGTGTAAAGGAGAGACTAGAGAAACAAATGTATTTGGAAGATGGAAGGACCCCATAAGAACATGACTGGAAACATGCCGGTGTGTGTGTGACATTATCTGGCTTTTAACAGCCAATATAAAGCCACTTTAGTAGTAGAACACCACCACATACATGTCAGCATAGATGAATGTGTTTGAGTGTACTTTTACCTGTGTGCAGGTCTGATCTGGGTTTGGTCCATCATTTAGCATCTGAGGAACAGGGCTAGTCTCATTCTCTAATGCTGCGGCTGGAGTCTGAAGGCCTTTCACCTGAAATAGACAAGAAGACACTTAGAACTGTATGAAGTAGGGCTGCACGGTATTGGGAAAAAATGACATTGCGATATTTTATTTTTTTGCGATATATATTGCGATATGAAATCGAATAATTTTTTTTCTTACAAACAAAAATGGGGTGAGCACACTTACATTCTCATTTTAAATGATTTAAACATCAACACTATCGTCTCAAGAGATTAATATGCGCGAGGGAGAGAGAGCAAGACAGTGTTTGTGTTGTTTGAAGACTGTGAGCGTGCGGCCGGGGCTCTCTCTCTCTCTCGCGCTTTCTCTGTCGCGCGCGCACGCACACTGTCACGCAAGCTCTCTCTTTCGCGCTCTCTCTCTCTCTCTCTCGCTTGCTCTCTCGCGCGCACACGCTCTCTCTCTCTCGCGCGCACACAAGCTCTCTCTTGCGCTCTCTCTCTCTCTCTCTCTCTCGCTCGCGCGCGCGCGCACAAGCTCTCTCTCGCTCTCTCTCTCGCTCTCTCTCTCTCTCTCTCTCTCTCTCTCGCTCGCTCGCTCGCGCGCATGCACACTCTCGACTGAGAGCATGGACTAAAAAGCAGCTCACGTCTATTCCAGGAGTTTGCAGTGGATCAAATCAAAATATTGCTTTAAAACATCTAACAGCTCAGATACAGTATACAATTACGAATGTTAAAATCACAGTTGAGATCATGTCAGGTGTTGCCATAGTGCATTAAAAACAATTACAGTAAGAACTGGACGGAAGGGCCCCACATGGGACAGACTACAGACATATGAGTGTGTAAAGGAGAGACTAGAGAAACAAATGTATTTGGAAGATGGAAGGACCCCATAAGAACATGACTGGAAACATGCCGGTGTGTGTGTGACATTATCTGGCTTTTAACAGCCAATATAAAGCCACTTTAGTAGTAGAACACCACCACATACATGTCAGCATAGATGAATGTGTTTGAGTGTACTTTTACCTGTGTGCAGGTCTGATCTGGGTTTGGTCCATCATTTAGCATCTGAGGAACAGGGCTGGTCTCATTCTCTAATGCTGCGGCTGGAGTCTGAAGGCCTTTCACCTGAAATAGACAGACAAGAAGACACTTAGAACTGTATGAAGTAGGGCTGCACGGTATTGGGAAAAAATGACATTGCGATATTTTATTTTTCTGCGATATATATTGCGATATGAAATCGAATACATTTTTTTCTTACAAACAAAAATGGGGTGAGCACACATTCTCATTTTAAATTATTTAAACATCAACACTATCGTCTCAAGTGATTAATATGCGCGAGGGAGAGAGAGCAAGACAGTGTTTGTGTTGTTTGAAGACTGTGAGCGTGCGGCCGGGGCTCTCTCTCTATGACTCTCCCTCTCTCGCACTCTCTGTTTCTGTCACTCTGTCTCTCTCTCGCGCTCTCTCTGTCGCGCGCGCACACTCTATCGCGCAAGCTCTCTCTCTCTCACTCGCTCTCTCTCTCTCTCTCTCGCTCGCGCGCATGCACACTCTCGACTGAGAGCATGGACTAAAAAGCAGCTCACGTCTATTCCAGGAGTTTGCAGTGGATCAAATCAAAATATTGCTTTAAAACATCTAACAGCTCAGATACAGTATACAATTACGAATGTTAAAATCACAGTTGAGGCCATGTCAGGTGTTGCCATAGTGCATTAAAAACAATTACAGTAAGAACTGGACGGAAGGGCCCCACATGGGACAGACTACAGACATATGAGTGTGTAAAGGAGAGACTAGAGAAACAAATGTATTTGGAAGATGGAAGGACCCCATAAGAACATGACTGGAAACATGCCGGTGTGTGTGTGACATTATCTGGCTTTTAACAGCCAATATAAAGCCACTTTAGTAGTAGAACACCACCACATACATGTCAGCATAGATGAATGTGTTTGAGTGTACTTTTACCTGTGTGCAGGTCTGATCTGGGTTTGGTCCATCATTTAGCATCTGAGGAACAGGGCTAGTCTCATTCTCTAATGCTGCGGCTGGAGCTTGGTTTTTTTTCAACTGGATTGCAGATAAAGAAGAACTCATTTTAACACACATCACAGATCAAAGATTAAACGCATTTCCATAGACAGTAAAGAGTAATATTGGAAACATGGTTAATATTGGAGAAATACAAAATTTGCTCTTGCAACAAAATTTTTTAAAAAAGAAATCTCTATACTTAATCTAACCAATTCACCTTACTGCGCCAAGGCCATTTTGAATCGCCATAGTTGTAATCAATTTCATCTCCTATTTCTATTTTCTTCAGAGAAAAAAGGCACAAATGTGGTTTGTCGTCAACTATGATTTTTTTCATAACGCAATTTGGATTTTTGTGGTTGTCATTGACCAATCTTCCGAGAGATCCATCTTCTTCAGATGCATCCAGGCTGAAAAGTATCAGAAAAATGGTAAAAGTTTTACATCTTTTTAAAAGTTTTATTGAAAGAGTTATTTTCAAAAGAATTTAAGAGTTTTTGTGCTTAATTCATTCATCAAGTATTAAACCCTTGTTTCAGGGTTAACTTGTAATTTCTCTAAATCAATACAAAACATCCATCTTTCAATGTTTACCATAAGTGATGATTCTGCCACTGAAAGTCAAAGAGAAATGTGCTTTCAATCTCTGAGTATTTTCTTGACTTGCATTCCACCTGTGTGAGGAGTTTACCCCTGTACTCCAACACGAAGTCCCCGGGTTCAATGGGGTGTGTGGCAAACACTCCTCTTCCTACAATAATATATAATAATTAAACATTTCATTCTGGGACTCAAAAAGAGATACTACAGTATTTTCAAAGTGAGGTTGAGGTTATTGCGTGTAGTAAGTGTATTACCCGCAGACAATGCTCAGCACTCTCCCAGTTGTGATACTCTACAGGTAAAGTGCTTTTTTGAACAGACTTTATGTGGCCAAAGAATGTTTTTGATGCATACCCATCCACATCAATGCATCACTGAGGTCCTGTCTATGCTCCGTTCGGTTCCCTTAAAGGAGTCATGACCTGTAATATTCACTTTTCCACGAGAATCAATGTATGTTATGATTGCCTAACGATTATACACTGGCCGGGAAGCCGATATTTAAAAGTGAAGCATTTGTTTACCCCTGGGTTCGTAAACCAGCCCACGTGCACGCGCACTCAAATACGAGATTTTAATACCATATATGGACACCGCAGACCTATGGTGCAGGAAGCCCGCCCTGCCCCTCTCTCCCTCATATTCAGTCTCGAAAGATGCAGAAATGTAGTGCAAATGTGAGTTGCTCTGTTGTTGACTGTCAGAATCAGCATGTAACTTAAATGTGTATTCTCTCCCAAGAACGGACCAAGCTGTCAGGGACCAGTGGATTAAATTCATTTTTAATGACGCGGTTCCTACAACCCTTCCCACTGGCTTAAAGTTAGGTGTCTGTGCTAATCATTTTATGCTGGAATCGTTCACAAATTTGAATGTATAAAAAACTACAACGTGAAACAAGGCAAGAACACCACATGATAGCAAACGTTGATCTCAAATACCACTGTAAACTGATAAAAAAAAAGTAGACTAAAGCCCTATTCGGACGGGACTAGTTTTCTAAACTACGTTTGAGTTTCGATTCTTACCACCTGACGTCTTTGATTTTCATGTACCAATTCGGACGGGACTATCTCTGTGTTTATTACAGAGGTGGGAGGGTCTGATTTGTGCATCTGTGCGTCACAGAGATCACGCGCTCTGTATGCGTGCATTGCATTCATTCAGAATGATTGCCTTAGTATTATTACACAATAAATACTAAATGGCTAGTATAACAAAACCATGTTAATGTGTGGTTCCTTTAGTTTAACTTGGTTCCCTTTTTTTATTTTTATTAAATGTAATTAAAACATTGTGTAACTGAGTACATAAATGAGCGCGAGTAATCTTACCTGATGCTGATATTACAATAGCTGGTATTAACAGTTTACTTGATCTTGCTCTTGATTTATTATTTTTTATTATTATTTATTTGCCGCTAAGCAAATATATAAAACATCCGCGCGGTAAGAGCATCTACGGTAATTCACGTTGGCCAAAACACACAAGGAAACGCGTTGTGAAATAAAATATCACCGGCAATCACAGACATTCTTATTCGGACGGGATTAGTTTTCTCAGAGGATCACTGAGTTTGCTGAAAAACGGTAGGTAATGTGCTCTGGAATTATCACAGAGGTTGTGTGAGAAAAACACAGACGTGGCAGATTCGGACGGGATTAAAATCACCAAGTAAATCTCCGTTAATGTAATCTACATTAAATAAAAGGTATAATGTATGTCTCAGTCAAACTGATTGTCTTTACCATTCAGAGAAATCTTGATGTAGACGTCCTTCCATCGACTTCCTTTACATCTTTAAGGGTCAGAGGAGCTCTGTGTATATTTTTTTCCACTTTTCTTTTTTAGAAGGGCCTGAAAGACTATAATAGAGCGTGGGTATCCAAGGTAATACTAGGTTATGACTGTTTTAAACTGAGAGTGCCGTGTACCATTTAGTGCAGGTAACACCAGTGAAGCGTAAGAACATCATGCAACTTACTCAAAACCGAAATTCATAACCTCTAACCGACGTAATTTTCCCATGTCGGTTATTTCGGGTTTTTTTAATCCTGTTAACACTTCCCCCTTAAAAGCATACTAGCATGTGTGTAGACACATGACTCTGCCCCGTCCAGTCAGTGGCATAAAAGCAAAGCGATGTGAGCCTTCCGACTTCACTAAACTTTGTCAGTTGTATTTGTTTTATGGTTTGGACATTCAAGTGATTAGATGATCGGATGTGTATTATATCGATCTACCATGTTACCATGTTACCATGCTTTTGAAATGCACAAGTTGTGTCAAGGAATCTTCTGCAACTTACCTTTGTAATGGTCAATGAATCTCGGCATAAACCCATCCTTGTCAGTGCAAGACAGAATGTATGTCTTTGCATCATCTATAGGCTTTTTCCTCATCCTCCTTGTGGACATAATGGCCCTGTGAAAATAATTGTAATTTGTATTTAGTCAAGGCAAATCTCACAAAAAGGTTTTTGAAAAATAGCAAGTCACAAAAAAAAATCTATTATGTAAAATAAATAAGTAAACAGACATTCATACAAACACATAGACGCCGCAACAGCTGTGTAATGAGCTTTGCTATTGTTTAACATCAAACACGGGCTAATGAAATATGCAAATTCTGAAATGTGCACACTGAAAGCTGACTGAGCCTGTTGAAGCGGAGAAGTTAACTTGTTAGATGATAACCATGTTGTGCTGCACAGACACTCAGTAATCAATTTAAACTAGGGCTGTCAAACTTAACTTCTGGTACAGCAGCATGGCGGCGCTGCCACATGACCATTGACTGACATATGCAGCATCACATCCTTCCTCATACATAGGTGCTTGGATTGTTATGGGGGGTCCAGGGTAGGCCGGTACCACCCAGACAAAAAGCTTGGTGAAAACTTCCCTTAGAAGTATCTTGCTACATTTGTTGATCAGTTGATCAGTCACAGTGATGCTCTGAAATTTAAGAATGTGTTTTTATTTGTAAAAAATGTGTTATATATATATATATATATATATATATATATATATAATGATGTTGAGATAAGATGCTAAAATGGCAAGCATCACTTCACATTGTCTCGGACATGGAAAACTGAGAGCAGGAAAGATTTTTCACTAAATACTTTGCATTTTGCGAGTTTTATTGAACAATTATGTGACCAAAACATCCACAACTGAATTGCTACAGCTATATTTCTGTAATTGCAAAGTAAATTTGGAAAAACTCGAAGGTGGTCTTTTCTATTATTTTCCCTCAACTGTCCTGCTCGAACAAACCAGCTGCGGGTAGTATGAGTAACTTAACTCCAAAACGGCACCGTAGCTTCAGTCCTGCCTTAGCTTCTGGCTAACCTCCATCTGCCCTGTCTTGCTCACAATTCACAACCGATTCCACCTTTAACGATACGACTTCACTGCACCCCGTCTCTGTCCCGCTGTCATGTCCGTGATGACGTTATTAAGGTTATGCCAACTGCTAATAGTAATATTATGTCGCTAACGTTAGCTACATGGCAGCTAAACGAGGTACGTTATATAACGCCATCACGATATAACGCCAAAATATGAACTCACCATAAAAACCTCACAATTCACAACCAACTCCACTTTTAACGACAGGACTTCACTGCACCCCGTCTCTGCCCCGCTGTCATGTCCGTGGTGACATGCTATTAGGTTAAGCTAACTGCTAATAGTAATATTATGTCGCTAACGTTAGCTACAATGCAGCCAAAAGAGGTAGGAAAAATCACGATATACTGTAACGACAAAATAAACTCACCATGAAAACCATGCCTAGCTTACCTGTTGCATCAGAGGTCGGTATTTGTAAAAATATTCAGATTTTCAACCACTCCGTCTTCTTCTGTCTTCAATCTTCAATCCTTGAAGTCTTCTTCTTCTTCTACTTCTTCTTGTGCAATTTCCGCAGTTTTCCTTACTTTCGCGCCTAATTATACAGTGCAGTAATTTCATTGGCCAAAGGTTTCAGATTCCCGCGGTGTGTATTTGAATTCGCGGGAAGTGTATATCCTGACTTCCGGTTAAAAAAGGCTCGACCATACACACCTTCACACACTTACCCACTTTTTGCTACCTTACGGGCCACTTTTTAGAGATGAAAAAAAAAGCAATGGTAGCATCAGGGGAAGCTGCTGAGCTTATTTTAATTGAAATCGGATTGGGGCCCACCATTTTGGGCCCCACTCCGATTTTGGAACTCCTTAGGTGGATGTGCTCCCACCGATGGGAACCCACACCGACATAAATGTTAGTACACACATACACACCTTCTGAGAATCGCTGGAGAGAGGTAAGACACACACACACACACACACACACGGATCTTCGGAGAATCGCTGGAGAGAGGTAAGACACACACACACACACACACACAGATCTTCGGAGAATCGCTGGAGAGAGGTAAGACACACACACAGACTGATCTTCGGAGAATCGCTGGAGAGAGGTAAGACACACACACACACACACACACACACACACACGGATCTTCGTAGAATCGCTGGAGAGAGTTAAGACACACACACACACACACACGGATCTTCGGAGAATCGCTGGAGAGAGGTAAGACACACACACACACACACACACACACACACGGATCTTCGGAGAATCGCTGGAGAGAGGTAAGACACACACACACACACACACAGATCTTCGGAGAATCGCTGGAGAGAGGTAAGACACACACACGGATCTTCAGAGAATCGCTGGAGAGAGGTAAGACACAAACACACACAAACACAGATCTTCGGAGAATCGCTGGAGAGAGGTAAGACACACACACACACACACACACACTGATCTTCGGAGAATCGCTGGAGAGAGGTAAGACACACACACATACACACACAGATCTTCGGAGAATCGCTGGAGAGAGGTAAGACACACACACACACTGATCTTCGGAGAATCGCTGGAGAGAGGTAAGACACACACACACACTCACAGACACACACACACGGATCTTCGGAGAATCACTGGAGAGACGCAAGACACACACATACACACACATGGATCTTCGGAGAATCACTGGAGAGAGGTAAGACACACACAGACACACACACACACACTGATCTTAGGGGGAATCGCTAGAGAGAGGTAAGACACACACACACACACAAACACACACGCAGATCTTCGGAGAATCGCTGGAGAGTGGTAAGACACACACACACACACACACACACACAGATCTTCGGAGAATCGCTGGAGAGAGGTAAGACACACACACACACTGATCTTCGGAGAATCGCTGGAGAGAGGTAAGACACACACACACACATACACACCTTCGGAGAATCGCTGGAGAGAGGTAAGACACACACACACACACACACACACACACACCTTCGGAGAATCGCTGGAGGTAAGACACAAACACACACACACACACAAACACAGATCTTCGGAGAATTGCTGGAGAGAGGTAAGACACACAAGCACACTCACACATACACACACACACACACACAGATCTTCGGAGAATCGCTGGAGAGAGGTAAGACACACACACACACACACACACAGATCTTCGGAGAATCGCTGGACAGAGGTAAGACACACACACACACACACACACACACGGATCTTCGGAGAATCGCTGGAGAGAGGTAAGACACACACACACACACACCTTCGGAGAATCGCTGGAGAGAGGTAAGACACACACACACACACACGGATCTTCGGAGAATCGCTGGAGAGAGGTAAGACACATACACACACACGGATCTTCGGAGAATCGCTGGAGAGAGGTAAGACACACACACACACACCTTCGGAGAATCGCTGGAGAGAGGTAAGACACACACACACACACACACACACACGGATCTTCGGAGAAT